>NW_008751952.1:404957-586554 GCF_000715545.1 Opisthorchis viverrini
AGTACGCCCGCGATATACGAGAATATACGATATACATTCGTCCATATTCGGACTTCTATACTACGCGTACATTAGGTAGTTACGATACCTACCACTATTCTAATTATCACAAAAAGCCCAATTATTTCAGTTACCTTCAGTCGGCAGCCTAACTCGCCCGTCGATACAGCCCACTGGAATGTGAATGGGGATCTTCATCTCAGCCTACAGCCTGCTCGTTTGTAGGCGACTCGCAAGCTGTAAAATGTGGAGCATTCACTGAACAATATTGCCGGCTCATG
The DNA here is from genome assembly GCF_000715545.1 of Opisthorchis viverrini. Taxonomy (NCBI): domain Eukaryota; kingdom Metazoa; phylum Platyhelminthes; class Trematoda; order Opisthorchiida; family Opisthorchiidae; genus Opisthorchis; species Opisthorchis viverrini. The sequence continues at coordinate 405,239 of NW_008751952.1, forward strand.
ATGTTGGCCTGGTTGCTCCTTTATTCTAACGATGATAAGTATTGTTCTCCGCCAACGACAGTTCCACAAGCATAGGATTTTTAATTAAAGAACTTGCTGTGGAACCTCATTGTGAACTGCGGAAAACATCAGGTCTGAAGTCGGTGGTTGGCTTCAACAAATAAGTCACCGCCCAATAGAGACGGTTGTGAAAGCTTCATAGACCATTGGATCGATCAGTCCCTGGGGCTTTCCGAAAAATGAACTTTTCAAGTGCATGACCAGTTCCGAATACTAGGCATAAAACAGATTCTTGAGGAAAAATCTAAAGCAGGAGATCAAAAGCAGTGGCAGTCCTCAAGAGTATGGAATATCCCGAAAGACAAGGGGTGCTAAACTACACTTCCCTACTATACATAATACTGAAAAAATACCTTTTTTCACCTGCAAGACACTTGAAGAAAACGCGGAAAGGATACTCCGTGTTGCTGGCAAAGGGCACATATTTGAAATGAAGATAATGAGGCATCACATGGACACTCCGGGTTATCTCCGGATTCCAGTGGGCGATTTTTCAATCATTCTACCGAAAAATACTGCCTGAAGTTCTATGCCAGGAATTTAAAGGGAAGCTAAGTAAAAATTTCCAAACACCGGCTATTAGAAGCCCTCTTCCCTACAACTTGTTGGATTCCTGCAGCGTGACATTTGGTTATGCAGTGTTGCAAGATCTGCCATTAAGTTCACCCTACCACTGAGCGACTGGCTGACGTTTACGGATGTCAAATCCATTTCCCATTCATTACTCTACAACTCAGCACCTGATCCCCCCTCCTTATCAAAATCTCCCCCGAAACTGTCAACTGAGAGTCCTCTCCTAACCACACCTAAATGATTGCTCTATCATTATCCTGATGATCAGCAGCACCATGGATTTACATTTATGGACAGTTTTGATGCGCACTGTCAATTTAGTTGAATAGATTCTGAGCTGGTGGTGGTCAGTGATAGTGAATCAAGGATAACCCACCACAAACTTGGAGGTTGCTCGAACCAAATCACAACCAGGTGATCTGGGTAGCGACTGAAGTCATACAGGCCACTGATGCTGGTTGACTCCATTCTTTCTAGCACCCCAAGCCGGACTCGGGAAGGTTCGTGGGTGCATTCTAGGGAGCGCGTAGCACCGGCAGCACCCGGGCTTTCTTATTTTAAAGAGCGCTACTATCTCTATTTTGGCTTCCGATTTCGAAATACTCCTATAGCAAGGGCAACATTGTTAGCTGATAGAGACGCTGCAACGAGAGTCGTTTTTCCGACCCAGTAAACCAGCCTGGTAAGCCACCTCTCTCTTCACACGTGTATCACCTTGCCTTTAGCATCTAACACTGACCGTCGTTCCCTGCTTTTAATAAGTACTCCTATATAACTTGCAGTCCCCGAAAGTTAACTTTAACTCTGCTGCTCGGAGGGCTACAACGAATGTTCCAAGTAGCTGCTAGATGCCAATTATGACGGTTCATAAGTCACCAACTCCCAAGCTCTAAAAGACGTCTAAAAAGCACAACGTCCTTCACTTGCCAGAAACAGCCTGGAACCTCTCGTTCATGAATATCCGTCACATCAGCCAGTCCCCTCAGGGAACTATTTACGCTCCGACCGATTCCCATAGATGCGACCCAGGAAAACCTCAGACAAAAACCTTGGGAGACAGAAATACAAACCCTTGAAACCACCAGCTGTAGCCAAATCATGACCGTTGCCCGTTGCCCACACTGTCATCCCATCAAAATCACTGCTGAAGTAACAACGTTTGAAGAAGAAATTTTAGACTTCTAGCTCTGACTAGAGGCTAGTACAGATCTGTGCTGCAAAGCTGAAGCCCCGAAAAGCCAATCGAGCCCTTTGTGTCTACTTAAAAAAGCCTTCTGCCTAGTCCTCTAAACTTCCGCCTATCAAGCCCTTCTGCTTTACCCAGAGTCCTGTTCTCAACACCCCCGCTAACCCATGAGTTTCCAGCCTTCAATCAGCAGCTCCATAATCCCTTGAAAACCTTAGCTGCAGCGGTGAGCAAAACTGCTGGTTTGTATGCCACACCAAATTGAAGGGTTACACGGCTGTTTGTGTTACGTGCCGGCTGAATTGAGCAATGCAGTCTTGCGTTCACTCCTCGGGCTTACCGCGGTAATTGTCTATCGACAAAGGTTGCATGTACTAAGATGGAGGCTTAGGACATTGTTCAAAGTCAGCGTTCCTACCGGTTGGTGGACGTGGAGCCTGGTGGTCGTCCCAGTAGATCAGCGCTCCTCCCAGCTAGCCACCGTTTAGTATTATTGATGACGTGTGGCTTAGCAGAAGCACTTTGATGATTCCGGGCTGGTCCTTACCTTTGATTTTAACCGGTGCCTTTATAATGATGTCCGTGTATAGTTTCGGTCAGACGCCACGCTATGGATGAAATAGAGAGGCCCGACTTGTTTGTTGGCACCAAATCTCCCCCAAGGGAACTTTTACACCCGACTACGTTCCAACAGCGTCACTAGTTAATCTCTACAGTCCCGATGTACGCCGCGACTCCAAAATCCTTACTACCATTTATCTACATTATTGTGCCCTTTGCTTCCTCATCCCCACATGGGATTTGGGTTACCCTGACCATGGGACCACCGGGAGCCCATTAGACACACAATTCCGTTAGTTGCAAAACCTTTACCAGTGGAGTAAAACTTTTTATGCCAAAATGTTGCGTTTTGCTGCATGTGTGCTCAAACCAAAAATCGTTCTGATCTACGCTCATATTTTTGCAGCTCACCAAATTTCACTGTCCACATGAGCAATCATCCCTCTGGCGGAATGGTCTGGTGGAATAATACCCTAGCGTCGCTGAGACTCCGAGATGCCTAAATGGGGCTCAAAAGTTTGAACTGGTACTCTTAACTCCATTGCACGGTTACTTTAGTCCACCAATGACACGTCATAGCCTGCGAAATTTCCATCCCATTTTGCTCCCCACCGGCCCAGGACCGAATAGGCTTCATTGGTGGTTTTAGACTTTGGCTCAAATTGACTGGCCAATCGCGGCAGTTCCGCTACAGTACCAGGTGCTTTCTCTCTTTTTCCAATTTGAAGTTTTTTCTCATGTGCCAGACAGGATGCCTCATTTTCGCCCTACCTCGTTCAGGTTTTGCGCGGCACCTTCGAAATTAATGACCTGGCCTTGTCTCAGCGCTGCTCAGTATCTACACAATGCAAATGAATTTTCGAAAGCTACGACTACAAGAGACAAGATATTTGAAGACCACGAGTGATCGGCAAGATGTTGGTTACAACGACCACAAAAATGCACATTAGGCCGATTCGCTTTTAGTTAATGTCGGACAATTGCATCTAGCAGTGAATGTTGAAAGTTGGACATGTCGCCGGTTTGTTTCGCTGTTTGCCTGAAGTCTAAATCTTTCGGATGCTTCTAGCGGGTGTACTTCCTAAAAACATCCACGCTCATACACCCCAAGCTATCAAAGTAAAGGGTGGGTTTCCCAACACGCCATCCAACTCCTGAGCTATTTCAAAAGCTGCCTTCACTTCGTTTGTACCGTGTGCCAATTGTATGGTCAGGCTCTGACTTGTAGGTAAGTTGCGGCATCATTGCGCTCGAATCATCATCATAAGGTTTGCAGCTGACCATATGTTGGGATGTCATCGCTGTTCACAGGAAGCAAACCGAAATAAAATCCACCTGGATTTTCAAGGCTGTTGATTCCACGCGAGACAGCCTAATCCAAATGCACCGTTTATGAGTATCATAAACAACGACAGAAAAAATCACTCGACCTGACAGCTCGGTGGGCAAAGAAGCCATCAAACACTGGCGGTTTACACCCACTCAGCGTCCTGGACGCATACCCAAAATTTCTATGAAACCGTGGTTCGAGAAGGGAAACCTGGCGGTTTACACCCACTCAGCGTCCTGGACGCATACCCAAAATTTCTATGAAACCGTGGTTCGAAGAAGGGAAACTTAAACAGAGTTTTAGCATTTTACTATAATTGTTCGAAATCTCTATTTCTCCCAGGTGGTCACAGCTCTACTATAGGTTTTTTCCTGAACGAACTCGGAGTTCACTCTGGGTAGCTGCCGATGGCCTTGCACACTTGCTTTTCGAAAACGGTGTGAAATTTTGTTGAAAAACTGGTTACTTTGCGCGTCTTCTTACGTATTAGATTTGGAAATAGACTCAAAACGACGTGGACAATGATTACACCAACTGCGCTTGCGTGAGTCCAAATAGGAGCGGCTATTTCCCAGCCTGGATATGAAATATTCTTCAATGGTTGTGTCAAGCGTCTTGGCAAGCACAAGGAATTCGTTTCAGCTGGTAAGCTTTTTGTTTCTTATGATGGTCAGCATGCGTTATATCTGTTTTAAGCCAAGGTTTGAACTTTATCGACATACCGTGCCACCAATAGTGCGGTTGGTTGAACTATTAATTTCGTGGGCAGAACAAGCAGACGGTACAGTACGATGACCACTGATTTAAATTCCTTGCACAAATTAAGTGGACTGAAATGGTCTTGAGGACAACCTGCTCGTCTGGTAAATATTAAATGAATATATATATAGTTTGATGAAGTTCAGAAGGGCGCTCATTGTTGTTTAGATTGCTACTGTGTTTGATATGTGATGGTTACGGGTTTTGATGAGGAAGGCCGAGCTGCCAGTTTCATTAAGCTACATTGTTTCGGTATCAGAGAGCAGAAATCGAGTGAAGCTGAGATTTATCGCTCAAAAAGAGCGGATTTGACGCCAAGCAGCAGCCCATTCACCACATCTTCGCTACGACTGCGTCCACCAGTACACTTTTAAGGACGCGTGTGGCCCTTGGATCCCAAAGCTCAAGTCCACACAAGCTGGTCATACAGCTGACAAGTATTCACCTCTCTTCAGCTTTAACTTCCCTGCGGATGTGGCGTCCAGCACAGTTATGAGTATAACGGGGCGTCGTTGCCCATTCGACTGGACTCCTGTGCATAGTTGAGGCCTCAAACTCATCGTGGCACGTAGATACGGGCCTGGCAATCATTCCAAGTAGCGAAGGTAGGCGATGTCGACTACGGTTACGGGTATGACGGTCCGTCTTTAGCCGTTAGACTACGATAGCATACACGGTTGATGCCTCATTTTTATCGGCCCGCATATATATTGGCCTGGCGTTTACGATAGGTGAGAGGCACAAGATAGAGCACGCGCAATTATGGTTATGTCGGGCCATCATTCGCAGTAAGCTCAGAACAGTGCGCAAAAATGCGATCTAATAATCAGCTTCGCATACAGGCACTGGCCTAGCAGTTTTAAAAAGTAATCAGTGTGGTCGATATCGCGCACAGCTATGGGTATGAGGTCCATCGTTTGCCGTTAGATTAGGTGTTTGTGTTTAGTTTGAGCCTCGTATCCATAGGTTCGCATAAAAACTGGCTCAGTATTTATCAGAAACAGCAAAGATAAGCGACAACGCGTGCAGTTACGAATATGGCAGATTAGGTTGGACTAGCTCCACGTGGACAAGGACCTAGCAGGTACGATAATTAGCCAAGTAAGGCGGCATCGAATATAACAATGAGTACGACAGGCCGTCAGATCAGGCTCTCGAGTATAGTTGAGGTCTCATTTTTGCTGGCATACATGGATACTGGCCTGGTGTCTACTATGGGTGTAACGGTGCTACTGCTGATGGGGAGTCATGTTCGTAGAATTTCGCGTTGCGTCTATTGAAAAAGGGGATCAGTTGCGGAATTCGTCGAGCCACTCTGTAACATTTGCATGGATTTGCCCGACGAATGAGTGGAGTCAGTGAATCTCCAGGAAGGTTCAAGAAGACTCGTTTGGGAGAAGATGGGTGTCCAGTTTTTGTAACTAAGATGCAAATTAGAGTTTTGCTTCCCTGTTCAATGGTCTGTAAACGGTCAGTTGGCATTTCCTGATAAAGAACTCCGCGGCGAAGGCCTTCTTCCCTTCATAGGCGGCAAAGACAAGCGGCATCGCGTATAGCTATGGGTGTGAAGGACCGTCATTGGCCACTGGATTATGTTAATGTACATATTTGAGGTCTCACAATCGGAGCCGCACATAGGCGCGGGCCTAGTAGTTCCAATAAGTATTCGAGATGGGTGACAACGCACACAGTTATGAGTACAGGAGGCCGCCGTTTGTCGTTGAACCAGCCACTGTGCATATGTGAGGCCCGTAATCAGATAAGAACACAGCAGACAAGATAAGTGGTCGAGGTGAGTGACAACGGCTGCCGTTATCATGCCCACTGATTTATGCTGGTCACCACCTGTGGAGCGTCATATTCATAATAGAACTATACCTGCAGCTATCTCGTGACACTGTATCATCTACTACGCTGTTTGGCATATCCGGTACAGAGTGTCGTCCACAGAGATGGCCTTCTCATCGCCACTGCAAAGTTCGAGCTGTTGACTGACAATGTTGCACTTACTGTAAGTTGAGATCCTTTGGAAAATGTGCTGTGACCAGGTTCGCCGAAGTAAACCATCTCACTTTTTAAATCTGTGAAATGTAGAGCAAACGAACGTCAACGATCGATCTTCGAAGGTGGCATTTGCACTACATATTTTTAAGATGTTTTTAATGAACACCGAAGAATGCCAATAGATGCTGAAGTGCGATTTCATGTTTTATCTCGCGTAAACTGATAACCAAATGCGAGTCACTGATGGTCCCTGACCCTGGAATTTCACTCACCGAAACAAAACTCCACGAACAACGTCAACAGAAGGTGCAAATAGATTAGCCTAACTCCCCATTGAAGTCACAACTTCGAAAATAATTTGAGTATGCTTCTAGTCGGTGGCTTATAATAAGTTGCTCACTGTATTCTGTTTAAGTCGGCAGGCATTCAAGGTCACAGACCACCGCCGATTAGCACGTGACTACCAGTTTGCAAGGCAAAGCAAAAAATAAAACCTCAGCGTAATTTGCGGTTGAACCAGTTTTCGAATGGGGGATAACGGATACAGAATATCAAGTGAAGACTCCCCCAGGTGAATAGTTGAACAAATTTTGCATTCGTTAGACCCGATTGACGTAACGAATCAGTTAGTTTATTCACTAAACTTTGGCACGACCCTGTTCACAGGGAAGCTCACCTTGTACTTATCATTGTAACTGAAACCATCTTTGTGGATTGCGCGGTAATGATGAGGGCAAAAATCTAGGCGGTTGATACCGATTCTCAGATGTTTATAGTTTGTCGTGGGAGAATGCAGTGTTTCCTGATATCTCAGCATGAACCACCAAGATTCCGATGGGATGTATTTCTAATTAAAAATACGCCATCGCCAAGTTGGATTACAACAAAATTGCCTTAAACTAGCTAGGCATTGTTCTTCATCATGCTAAACGTACGCGTCGTCGTTTGATTTGGTTACTTATCGTAAGTGCTAGGCTGTTTTTCTCGTGGGACGCTGACGGTGACTTCAGCTACGCATGATAACCTGATCCCATGCCCAACGTCCACTCTTCATACTCAAATGCACTCGTTGTATTTCATCTTGTCCTGTACCTACAGGCTCCTCTGATTATAAGCTTGTGACTACGTATCATCGTCCAATATAAGGAGCAACTACAGTCTCTCATACATGTAACTGTGTGATAATCCGGTCCGACATGCCGGCGCATGAAAAATATGAAGCAACTACTGGCGAATGATTCTTATTTATCCACGGACTGCCACAATCATCGTGCGTAGCCATTCCATTTCTTTTTCCGTAAACCAGTTCCACTGATATTGCATATGAAATGGAAATGTGTATTCCATCAAACCTTGTTTATATCTCGGCAAAATTGCCTAGACATAACACTTGTTCGTTTATTCTCATTGTCTATAAAGACGGATCCACATGCACATCAACGTTGGATTAGGCAAAATAAAAGCTGAACGGGATACACACAAGGCAGTGGTAGGATCGAGTGATATAGGTTTGAAGACATTTTAATTGTTCAAAAGTGTGCCTGTGGGTATTGCTTTAGGAAGGATCTACTGAATGCTCGAGTATGTGCCTTTCAGGTGAACGACAGCCACGGACCGACAAGAACAAAACCGACCCGGGAAACTTGGGCAAAAGCCTCGATCCTGTGTATCAATCCGTGAATCCGTGAATCTACTTCTTTGGTGTGCCAAATCCCAAATTTATTACACTTCGACTTTGACTGTTGTGGCCTAATAAAACCTGCAGCTCCATTGTCTCATTAAAGCCTGCAAACATCATACACTCAGCTGCATTGAAACTCTCACCAACCTGAGCCCCCGTTCTTGGGTGCCGATTTCTAGTTCCCGTCCTTGCGTTTGTACGCCGATTCTGTTGTGGTCCTCAACAACCGGCTATCACTATTAAAGGAAGATGTTTAGAGTCCGTGCACTATGGCTAAACACGACGAAGCGTTGCTGTGAACCACCATGTTAAGCGGATGTGTAGCAAAACGTTGTGTGTGAACGGCGTATGTGCGGACTGTGGCCCCCATCAAGCATTACATTCCTTGTGCATTTTAAGGACCACTATTTGGTGCGCGTTCACTTCGTGTCATCAGAAGTTGCGGATTGGTTCTTAGGAGTGGGAAAATAAAGTTCCGGTTGGGCCAATTCTGGTTAGACTTAGATAAAGTAAAGTACTGGATATAAAATGGAGCTGACAGGGTTATGCAGGTATGGGACTTCACTTGAAAGAACAAGGGGTAGGTTCTTTGGGCACAGGAGCTTAAGGCCGGCGGTAAAAAACTATATCGGCATGAAAACAGTCACCGTGTTAGATGCCGGACACTGGGCGACACATGCGCTTCACATTAGAGATGTAGATACCGTCCCGGGAATTAAAACCTCTGTATAATGAAGGGCTAAATGCACTTCGGAGATAAGCTGATTCATGTGTGAGTTAACCCTAAAGAGTTCGAACTGGTAGATGCTAGGGTTAAATAATATGACAGTTGGGTGACAGCACAAGCCAGGGCACTGGAAAGCTAAATTGTCCGCTGAATTCACTATATGAGAAGTGTTTTGAATATCTGCTAATAAGTAGTATCCCTTAAAAAGTCTACAGTGACAGCCGGTTGACCGTCAACCAGAATGCAGCTGTCACTCTTTTAAAGGGGGAAAAGTCACTCATGTGCCAATGTGTATACGGTTTTGCGTACAATAATCCCAACCATAATGTCCTGTAAATCAACTCACTTGTTTCGGAAACACCTCAGCAGGACTGTTGAAAGCAGACCTGAAAGATGGATGGTGCGAATGTGGTAGACAACAGAGACACCGTTCACCCCTTGCGTGCGTCAAGACAGTGATTGTTGCACGCAATAACTATTGAACGTCTTCTGGTTTGTTGTGACCGCAATATATACTGACGCCATAAGAATGACGCTGAAACAGGAGGTTACGCGGGTGAGTGTGGGCCAAAGCTGTGTACGCTGTTTGTTGTAGGTTCGGATACCATCAACGTTCATTTGAATGTCAACATAGGTTAACTCACTATAAATCTATCGGAACAGAAGCAGCGAACCTGCTTTCAGTCCGAAGTTGGTGGACGCCCCACCGACCCGCTGTCGCATGCAGCATCGGCGGGAAGTTCTTATCAAAATCCGGGGATCAATCGAATGGCGTGGAAAAATACTTGAGTTCGTCCAACATAACGGCTGAACCTTTTCGCCATTCGACGAATATCCTTTAAGACCGAGGATGGTCGAAAAAAGGCACTGCTGAAAAGCGGTGTAGTTATAAGCAGCACATACCGACCGATCCACTTAATGACTTGCACTCGTATTTTATCTTGCGAAAAATAGCTGTGTTAGGTGTATCAAACGAATGGTTTTCCAGTGACCGCGGTGGAGATTGGTCTTTTAGTGCCAAAATAATGATAACAGGGATCGGTGAAACTGTGAACAGCGTTGTGATGTACAGCCTGGTTTATCCCCCGGGATAGCCAGATGAGGCATATCCGGAACCTGTCACCTAATTTATTGTGAACCTTATACTCAGATGTTCGACCGAAGGCACTGTGGACCTATTCAGCTATCGAGGAATGAAAACAGCCGGCTGCTGTACCCATCTGATGTAATTTCCCTTATAGCGTTGTTCTCGAATAGCCTCTACGCGCAATACAAACGAGTTTTGGGTGCACTGATGACTACTTGAAATGAACAAATCTCATTTAAAAATTTTGTACACAAACGCAACAGACATAGGGCATATAGCAGTGAAACAAAACTCAATTCTCACATGTGAGGACAAACAACGCAAAGCTTCCTGCAAATAATAGCATAGCACACCAAAACAAAACCACTGAAATCGTTTGATAGTTTTCGTTCCACAGGGAACCGGAAATGCAGGGTATGTTATTAATACGACACAAATAACGCAACTTTGATGTCTCTTAAATGTCTCGATCTCCCTGGGCTTAAAAGCCCAGAAAAAGTCCAGTGCAGAAGTTCAGCAAAGATTTCGCCCAGGTTTTGCCCTCAAGCGAAGACCCGTGCTAACTTGGGGTTTCATATCAACGGGTACCTTCCCGCAGGTCACCGGTGGCACAAAATCCTCTGTCCTAGTGGAAGGATTCTAGCCTTGTAAGGATTAGAAGGAAGATTGGGAACTCATCACATAACGCCTTACTTTTCTACGGAAAATGACCAGAAGGAGGGTACTGAAGTCTTGAAACAATGAACTTGCTTTAACGACGACACCTCAGCCCGCTCCTCGGTCTGATCAACCCAGTGTAGTGTTTTCAGTAGGAGAATCACAGAGGGTGCATTAAGTGAATAATACAGCCAAAGAGTAGGTAAAAATTCATGTACAGTACGCCTTATGTAAAGTTCATGCAAGGAAAGCACTTTGGAAATTGGGACACCTGGCATACAGTGGATATTGGAACGTTATTGGCTGCTGGGTCCATGTTTTCGACTAATCAGAGCTAGATTACATGCGGGTCACCAGGCTGCCCGGTTTTCCGACCAATCAATTGCGAGTTTAGCTTAATGGCTGTCGCAGTGCCTAATTGGAGCGCTAGGCGGTTTTCGGCGTGAAATACCGCCTGACCGAGCCTAACGCGTTTGGTTATCGCACATGCTGAGCATGGGGTTGACCCATAGCTCGCTACTGGGTCAGGTTACGTACTGTCTCCTGTAGGGTTCCCAACTCTGTGCTGGGAGAAGCATGCGAGACCTAACCACCACGGGACGAGGATCCCGCAGCACTTACTGTATCGTGGCATGTCCTTTGTGAACCATTCATCTTTCAGAATTGGGAAGATTGCATTATTCAGACAGTAGTTGGGCTTGCTAGGTACACATCCCAGCCACCTTAATCGGATGAATTCTATCCCGTTCTCTAATAATTCCGATTAGTCACTAAATACTCGCTTATGCAGCACTGCGTTGCCAACCTGGTACAGCTAACGTCTGCTGCACTGCAAAGGTACCGTAGATAAAGTTTTCAGATCTGCCCACTGCCCTTGGATCATAGGGGCCGTTTCACAACCATGGAATATGATTTCTCTCAGAGAGAGATTTCTCTCCAGAGATCATGGATTTAGCGAAATTTGTTTATGATACCACAAGTGACGCAAGTTCAACAGCGTTTCACATGGCTTGGTAATACGTGCATTGGTAGACTGGTCAACAGATCTAACTTACTCTTCAGGGGCGAGATGGCTCAAGTGGTTAGAGCGCGGATTTACTGACCGGAAAGTCCGTGGTTCGAACCAGACGTCTGCCCTTATACTTCTTCCGTCTAGGCTTGGGCAGCCCGACAGTATTCTAGCCCTCGTGCTTCCTTCGGGTAACATGGCAGCTAGGCACCACAGCTGAGAGATTTTTTTCACTGTTCACGGAGCTTCAGAGGGATACAGAGGAGTTAAACCCTGAAGCAATACTTTGCACTTGGAGGGTGAAAAACATGTACCGAAGATAGTGATCATCTAAAATCATACGTAGATTTGACTGTGGGGACCGCACAGTTCAAGTCCACTGGCCCTCCTCTTCCGCCAATATCTCAGAAGTGTTGCTGGTATCGAATCGAGTCAACGAATTGGCAACGAGGTAATTAGAAAACGGGTGCTTGTTTGTGCAGAAGGTATTTCGGTTGCGGGGAACATCCATCAACACCCACTATGGTGGCGGTCATGTGCTACGCCTGCTGGAATACCGTCTTTTAAGTCGATAGCATAACATCGGCGTTTAGCATTAATGTCCCTGCTGTAATGGCAGTCAGTCAATGCTGGTGGCGTCCGCGCTGTCCGTTTCTTTCTAGACCGTTTGACTGATCGCCTGGGGATATAGGCGTTTCAGGACGCTTGCGGTAGTCAAGCCGCCGGTCTTATTCTCAACCGTTATCTTCTCTTCCTATTACTTTGAGGCTTTAGGTGTAATTAAATGAAATTTGTGTTGTACAGCAGTGAAACACCAGTGTCCACACTGACACTGGTCACCCTTCCCGCAACCTCTGACTCCAAAAGACAATAGGGTTCTCCTAGGGGACTGTGCCCCCAGCTAGCGTCATCCGAGAGTGCTGGAAATAAGGGTTGGATGTCTCAATTATGATGCTTCCGCTTGCAGCAAGTGCGTTTGGAGTCGCATTGAGCTCACTAAGTCTAAGTCGTTCAGCTGTAGCACCCTTTCGGTGCCTAGCTGCCATGCCAGACGAAGGAGGCACGAGGGCTGGGATACTGTCAGGTCGCCCGAGCCTAGACAGGGGAAGTCGAGTGGCAGAGGTCGGGTTCGAACCACGGACCTTCCGGTCAGTAAATTCGCGCTCTAACCACTTGGGCCATCTCGCCCCAAGGTAAGGTTAAGTTGTTTTTCGACTATTTCGGTAACGATCACAGCCGAACTATGGGCATTTTAATTGTGCGGCTTTTAGGACTGACCTTTTCGAACCCATCGTTCCTCTGGGGAAGGCATCATCTCTGCTTTCATGAGTATGGGCGTGCTGATCACTGCCTTCATAGCCATCTCGCAGAGAAAAGTACGACTGTTTACCAAGAGAACCCCAAAATACACTTACTCGTGGTGTGGGATCTCGCTGCTTTTGGTCAGACTACTCCGCTCTGGCATTCCTGATAAGGTTGCACATTGTGGAATGTAGTTTCATCTAGTGCGCCTCGTGGAATCATTGTAGCACAGGAGCTCGACCACCCTGTCACGGTGGTAGCTTTAGGTCGTGGCGGTGGTGGTTGGAAAGAGACGAACTCTTCCAAATTATCCGCAACACTAGGCCAAGAAACCCGCTGGCCAATGAAGTCATTAAAGTACAACACGGTTTGAAAGTCTATTCCATTTCTCGATGTTTCATTTATTGGACCGAGCATTTCGAAGAACACCCTGCGTAAATTGCCCAGCTTAAGCTTCAACTTACCAACAGCTTCACAACAAAATTCAATGAACGTTTTAGTAATGTGTATACTTCAGTCAAAATAAGATGGTGTAGACTCGCGTGTTGTCGTTAGATGCTTTAACTCTTCTTCGGAATCTTCCAATAAAACAGCACATGCTTTCACGTAGCATTCGTGTAACAGTAGAACTCTGAATAGCACGGGCCAAACAGCTAGTCGCCGAAAGGGTGTTACGTCTGGACGATTTTTTACTATGGCTATTCAGACTGCTCAAGTATGACCTACTGCGATGAAGCTCTTTGTTTTTTTACCTAGGGCAGCAAATCACTTATCAGGTTAATGACATAATGCTATATATATATATATATATATATAGTGACATAATAACGCATGCGAAATCAGGAAACGTTGTTTTCTTTTGCAAACCATTGTTGATGGAAAGTCCACAGTCAAATGAAAGCGACTACAGTCCGCCTTAGTGCTGTGGGTTTTTTACCGTCCTGCTGGCGAACTCACTTGATTCTACTTGTATGTGGTCAGAAACCTCGCTTTACGCACACCCGGTTCTAGGGGCGCGCATACCTTTATTCTCCGGACTGACTAGCGAAGGTTCACCTTTCGTTCGCTGGGCTTATGTCGCGCGCGAATCGCGCGTGGTTGATCCTGTTGATGGTGCCTTACCAAGACATGGTCCGTAGAATTCATTGTGTATGTTAAAGTGTTTTTCGAATTCTAAAGATCAGTGACTTAGCTGGGTGTTTCTGTGCTTGGACAAAAGTCATATTCAGATTAATCAATGAAATCGTTGTACCAGCTTCACGAAACTATTCATCTATTGTACAGCTTTATGCATGTGTTTTATTACGCGCATTTGTTCGTCTTCTGACCTCTAGTTGTTCCCGAATGTCCCATCCACAGCACCCGAAAATCTCATCCTTGCCCAATCTTCCGATATTCCATTTGTTCCATGGTGACCTGCTTTATTGCGGAAACACATTTTTACACATACCAAAGGGTTCATGTTGTATCTAGTACCAAGATTCATTTGGCTAGGGAGACGGATTTCGAGTTTTTTCAAGGCAAACAAATAGTATGTAGGATATCGCTTTCACTTCACAGTCGAGCTGTTCAGCAGCGACACCCCTTCGGCACATATCTGCTATTCCAGGCAAAATAAGTACCAAGGCTGTGACACTGTCAGGTTGCCGAAGCCTAGACAGGAGTAGTCGGGATGCCGCGATTGGGGTAGAAACAGGGCCCTTCTGGTCAGTAAGCTTGATCCTTAACCACTGATCTACCTCGAGCACGTGAACAGAAGACGTCGAACATTGTAATTTATTGGTCCAGATCAAAGTGAAGTGTTCAGAGTTTCTTAATCTCGACCAACTTGCGCAAGGGATTCTGGATTCGACAGCCTAAAATATCAGTCACTATCCTTCGGAAAGAGTCGTGAGCTCCTTTGCGACGAGTTGAGCTCGAATTGCAATCACTGTCGGATTGGTGTGAAATTTTCGGACTCGAGGTGGCTTAGTGTCTAAGGCTGACCAGCAAGTCCGTAATCCGAACCCAATCCCGGCCTCGATTGCCTTTGTTTGGGCTCGGGCAACCCGGTAGTATCTCAGCCCTTGCGACTCCGGGTGGCGTCACAGCAGGACACATAAAATATGTTAGCTGAATGGTTATTATTATTTGGTGTAGCTTATTTCATGGACAGCTCATGCAGACAAGCTGCTTGTGACTACGAATACGGCTTCCTTTTGAGACTCATGTCTAAAAGAAAGCGCATCTTCATTTTCTCGGAGTCTCCTCCTGCTAGCCTTGTTCAGCTGAACACTACAATGTCGTTGCCTTCTTGTAGGTTATCTTTATACGACAGAATTTTGCTGTTCTGGATTCTCGGCCCAAGTTGTCTAGTGATACTCCCTTGCGTCTTATTATATTACAGTTCTGGGGATTGGTTTTTTTCGGATATCCCGACTGAGTCTGGTTTTCCCCGAAGTAATCCGCTTTGAGCCTCCGACGTCTTGTTCTGGCTGAAAAAAACGGCGGACAGTAGGGTTTTTTCGATGGGATTTGTTAAAAGCGAACGACCCAAGGACTCGACTTTGTTGATTGTGACAGGCTGGCATAGTCCGTGAATGCAGAGAACGAAATGGAAAATTTTACTCTCCTCACACTTCTGCCATAGCTGACAGCACGATTTTATCCTTTACACCGTACCACAACTGATTGCTTATATGAGATCTAGCCACTCAATCTCATTGACCTTACTGACAGTCATCTACCCGAAGGGTCTGAGATTTCAGTAATTATGGCGCTGGAAGTCGCCGCAGCTTACATCCAGTGAGATCCACTTCCCTTTTGAGCATTCTAGATCCTTCTCTGTCTGTTTAGTGTTTTGATGTGCTTTATTCGAGCGCAAGCGAGGACGGCTAGAATTTTTTTCCGCGTTTCTTTTAAAAGCAGGTACTTTTCCGGAGCTGATATTTTACAAATGAATTTATAGAAATATAGGCAATTTTTGTATTCGTCTTCATTGTTCCCTCTCCTTCCCCTTTTTCAGGTAAGATTATACCTTTCCTGAGAGCTTCGTCGTTCGGCACTCGCGCCCTCATGCATCCGCAATGGTAATTGTAAGGGATGCGCGGTCAGAATTTTATCACGAAGTCGTGGGAAAGGTTAATATCATATTGTTTATTAAACACTATCTACCATTCACTCGCAGCGTGTGCTTGTCTTTGTTTTGCCAGACATTGATGGGTTATGCGCCTGGCGAATTTTGAAGGTATGTTATTCGTGTTCTGGTTTACTTATCGCCGTAAAATCTTACAAATCAGGAGCTGTTTGTCAGCCGCGAAGTACTGTACACCTTGTTGGTTGTCAGTGACAAGCGGGAGCTTTGCAATTTCTACACAAAGAACAAGGATGCCGTGAGTTGTATTTCGTCCATTTGAATGTTCACCCCTACAGTATCACGACATAGTCCTACTCAACTGTGGTGCTAACTTCGATGTTCTGGAAGTTTTGGAGCCTGATACCGCTACAATATTTTATATATGCGATAGGTATGTCCATATTT
This sequence comes from Opisthorchis viverrini, assembly GCF_000715545.1. Taxonomy (NCBI): domain Eukaryota; kingdom Metazoa; phylum Platyhelminthes; class Trematoda; order Opisthorchiida; family Opisthorchiidae; genus Opisthorchis; species Opisthorchis viverrini. Next base: position 421,695 of record NW_008751952.1, read on the forward strand.
TCTCACTGAACACCCTCAGCCATCGACCGATTCATATTAATAATTTCTACAATCAACGTCAGATAAAGTTAATTTGCCTCAATGAAGACACTTCAGATGTGCCGAAGTTTGAGGATGTTTTTCAACAGTTTTCAGTAGGCGAGCATTTCCTGATTGACTTGCGCTTCAGACAGATGAAGAGTCGTCTGGTGACAGCGAGGAAGAAGAGGGCGAACGACGGCGAACGGATGCTGAGGCCATAGAAAAGCGGATCGAGCGGCGTAAATGGGCTAGGAGGCGTCAGGACATTTTGTTGGATTATGAAAGCTTTTCGTACCATACTGTGTCGTCTGCGGTCGTACTGTTTGACTTAACTTGGAGGCTTTCTCAAGAAACGAACTGTTTACTGTGGCAAGTATCTCATGTTCTGAAATTTGGTGGATGCTTTTGAACAGTTTTCCGCTGATTAGCTGCTTGAGTTTAGTTTATCCTGATGGTACCGTCATGAAACATGTACGAGCATGTAGGTTTGACCCCGTTGGCAGCACAGCTGTTACTAATTAGTAGTGACTGATTAACAACAGGAATATTGTAGCTCTTTTTTGGAGGAAATGGCAAGATTAATGCTAACGATCGCTATCCAAAGCAGTGGCCGGTCCTCCTGTACATCAATCATCTGGCAGTCAATGTTGCTAATCTTGTTCAATCCATAGGTATGCCATCGTTGGTCAGACTTCACAATTGTTGACCAATTTGATCAATCGGGAGCACTACGTGGATCAGCTGGACTATCTACAAAGCCACGTCAGTCGGCTCGGCCATGCAGGCAACCGTGCCAATACCGCTTCTAGTGTAACAGAAGAGGGGAAGGCTAAAGTTGAGATCGTGCTGGAAGACGAATTGGCTCTATGGTTATACAAGCACTGGAGTTTGAAGGAAACGTTAGAAACCAGCATGGTCACCGCTTCAAAGTTCAAACTTTTTACTGAAGGTGGGCAAAAGAAAATGCAAGAGTTTCTTGTGCATATCGGGTAAGCCAGGTGGTGTGCAACACGGTTAATCCTGTCAACTTTACATCACACACAGTACTTACCCTTTTGAGATAAGAAAAATTGTACCGGAAAACACTGTCCTGTTCTTCACAGTAGAGCTGAAAAACGGAAAACGGGGAGAACTTCCCACTTCCCCTAGGCGCGTCTCACTGGACAGATTGTCGGTATGTTGCAGCTGGTGATCTATTTAAAGGCTACTTAAAGTGGATATTTTACGAATTTTTGTGGTTTTGTATCTGTCAGGGCAGGAACCTACCACGAACACTAGTTCATCGAGCACGGACGATGGTTACTTCAGAACTTTTAGAGAATGAACTTACTGAAATAGGTTACGTCTTACGGAAAGAGGGCTGCTTACTTCCAACCACGACCCGCAATCTTCGTAAGACGTTTGTTGCTCATCGGCGATTCTTCTTGTGAATTCGTCACGCGCCATCTCAGGAGTATCGTGGCAATGCGATCGGACAAGGTACCCGTCTGAAAATTATCCGTGGCGATTCATCCTTATTTTTGCGAATGTTCCGAAGACTATGTGGGTCGCATGAGAGGTACCTTTGATCTCCGCACAAAAGTATATAAGTTACACTCAAGTCCAACCGTGTGGAGCAGGCGCTGACACGAACTTAATCCGGTCATTATCCTCGTGGTTTCTAAATATTCTTAGTTGAAGATTGTCTATTTGGTGGTCATTCAGGCCACCTAACTGGCTGTTCTTGCATCCGATCTCCCTGGACCGTACATTGTGTCAGGACCAAGTTGACTGAACCAACACACACTTACTCTCTGCGCTACCCCAGCTTTTAGTCAGAAAATCAGGTCGCCCACCCGCGGCTCTCTTTTGCTCTCACAAATGCTATATGGCCGAGGGTAATCACGTTGGTTACAACTGTTCAGAGTATTTTTGTCTCATCAGAAAAATTTACCACTCCACGCAACCGACATATCACATGTGTATTTAACACCCAAAAACTATGTCCGCTTGCAAGCAGCTTCAAGATTTGTTGGATTTGCACTACGTCACTGCGGTTTAAACAGTCATTCTGCTGTGACACATTTGTTCGAATCAACACCAAATTCGGGAACTCACCTTTTGTTCTTGTTGAAGATCACCAGCAGTGCTCTCCTCAGCGACATACCGACCCAAGTCATTTGACAATCGAGGTGAGCTTTTCAGTGTTGCTCTATCGGCGGATGCTGTACTCGCTTGAATGACCACATCTGAACAAGTGAACATGATCACTGCTTGATGATGCGTTTAGTTTCACCTGATACCCGAACAAGGATCTACTAACTAGACTGATTGTCGCTCACCGTCGAGATACAAATTTATCAAAGCCAGACAATTAGGCGATAAAACTATCTGCACAGAAATTGGGGAAACAGTGAGCAGTTGGATGAAATTAACTGCTTTGATGTTTTTTCCGAAATCAAGTGGTACGAGGGTCTTGGGATGGTTATCCGTTTGATTAAAGTATCTTGCTATACTGCATAATCTCACTGCTTTGATAGTGGTACTATTAGTTCCCCAATTAAACTCCAAATATATTTCGCCAGCAACTAAGGGCACTTACTAACCGCTTTGCAGCCACATTTGGTCCCGAGGTGGCTGAGGACCTCTAAACATGCTTTTTATCTATACAACCTTACCCTCGTCGCTCACCTCTGTAGACACGACTTGAACTGATCAACCATAAGTGGTCTCTGCGTGGCTTACCTGCATGCTGTTAGGGTCAGCAAGTGCTCACTAACATGTAGGCGTGTTTTAGAAGCTGTGATTTGAAGCACCATACCTATTGCAGTATTTTATCTGAAGGGAGGGGGAGATTGCCTAGTCTTTAGAACGCGAATTTACCAACCGGAAGTTCCGTGTTTTGAGTCCGACCTCTGCCTCTCGACTTTTCCTGTCTAGGCTTGGGCAACCTGACAATATTCCAGCCCTCGTGCTTCCTTCGGGTGGTATGGCAGCTAGGCCACGACAGGGTGTCACAGATGAACGATTATCTCATTTCAATATTCATTATTTTATCTAAAGACCGCATACAACTTGGCAATTAGCCGCCGTCTGTATGGTCTGTACATAATAGCCTACTCGAATCCTAAAGTGGCTTTCGTGCCGCCATTCAGTCAAAAATCACCAAAACGAAGAAAGAGATGTGATAGACCAATAGACCTATCAATTTTGGTAACCGCTGGTGTAAAGGCTTCTTGATTTCCTTCCACTCATGTGATCCTTGACACTTTCCTTCTTGCGTTCTGCGTGCCTTATCCCCCACCCATAAGTTGTTGAGACGATCCGAGTCCTAAATGATTTGTATTTCTGGATTCCTTGCGGTTTATCGGTTCTCTCACTTTCCTTCACCAGCCTCCCGCGGCGCGAATGTCTGCAACGGTATTCCACCATGACCAGCACAGTCAGAGAAAGTCTCAATTCCCTCTTTCTACAATATGGCGAAAAATTTGGGTGAGTTTTGATTTCCGTCTGCTCCATCATTTTTGTACTAGGTTCGATTGGGATGGAAATTAGAGAAGTTTTCAGGTCTTCAGACTGGCTTTCCAAACCGTGTAGAAAGGCCTTGTGTAGCCTCAGAATTTTGCGCCGAATCCATGACTTTCCGTTAAAAAGGAGTCATCAGTCGTTCACCATAGACTTTTTCACGAAAGCTTTCTTTAGAGAATAACCAATCTTTTGTGATTACCGGCCATGCTGTAGGCATCAATCCTATACTCTTCTCTCATCAACCATACGAAGTGCACTCAATCAAATGTAGCAACATTTCATCTCAGCTACAAGGGAGTTTAGTGTTTCGTTTCTGCACCACATGGGTAACTATACACTAAGCAGTAACTAATAAGCCATTTTCACGCCTCATTTGTTAGTGGCTGACCGGATGACTTGATCTGTTCATCGAGTCGGACAACCAATAAACTCACCCGACCTACTATTATTTCGATATATTACCAACACTTCATTTAATTCACTTTCCAGGTTGAGCAGGCGCGACCTATTTCTACCCTCCTTCACTGTCCAGTTGGGTTATCGGACACCAGTTTCAGCCATTGATGCTGTATTCCTCACGTTGTCTGCTTTGGAGTGTCACGTAAGTAAATCAACTGTTTCTGTTCATACAGATCTTCAACCCTGGCACAATAGCTAGAAGTCGGTTTCACCAGAATTTCCAGACCGCAGATCGTTATTTAGCAATTCTTCGGTGTTTGTTTCTTATCCCATTGCCTTTTGAAAGTAGGTTAATTGAGCAGTTTTGTTGGTTGTGCATCAGGCTGCTGTCAAATCCATTAAACCTGGCACGTTTAAAATCCTACTGCTAATTACTGAGGGGTTTTTGCAAGTGAACATTTTAATGTGTGGTTGTTAGAGCGTTCATTTTTCGCTGCCACGTGCTACACAAGACGGTACAACAGCCAACTTGATGTCCGTGCACAGACTGTGTTTGCTCCAAACTCGAATACAGTGCTTACTTTGGTAATCCGAGCCTTTCAACAGTATCGGTTGTTGAATAGACAAACAAGGTGCAACCGAGCCGACGGAAGTTTTGATAATGTCATCTGTGACCATTAATTGGGATGCAAGGTATCTATTGATGTACTGGAAGCATTAGTCTGCAGAACAGCGTGAGGTATTGCGTAAACAAATGCTACGGTTCGCTGAAATTCTGTCTTCGACTGTGGAAATAAGTTACGTGGAAAAAGCTTTGTACCGACATTTCAACTCGTGTAGTTCTCCTTTGGCGGTGATGTGTTCCGAGTCGATTTTCCGGGAGGTATTCAACCGGAATGTCGTATTCGGAAGCACGAAACGCATTCGTGCAAAGCGTAGTCAGAGTGTCCCAGATGTATTTAAAATAATGCCCTTGCAGTCAGTCAACTTGTTGAGGGCTAATTTTGAATGCCATCCATCGGTCTGCCTCGTTGCTGATGGTTTCTCCAAACTTATAATTGTCAGTCGTGAGCTATACCTGTGACTCCGCGAAAGCTTACGTCCCTATGGATTTTTGTGATTCAGTTTTCACCACGTTCGCGCAGCACTGAAAGGATGCGGCTATCTTATATTGTACGCTTTGTCCATTTTTCAACTACCGCGACTTATCCGGGATAACAGTACCCAACAAATGGAACGAATCGAGACAACATCTGCCTAATACTATGCTTCTTGACTATACTTTTTAGCTCCTGACCAGATGTTATCTGTAGTGCAACTCACTAATTAATGAAGCCCATTGTTGATTGGTACTGGGTTGGGGCGAGTCGTTTAACTTAGGTCGGGTATGGGTCTCCCACCTTATTTATTCATTGCGGAGTGGAAACCTGCCATAGACTGTGAGGTTGTCCTGTCAGTCTGATCCGTCAGGTCTGCTCATAGCAAATCACTCAGCTGCGAAACCCTTCCGGCACATGGTTGGCATACAACCTGAAGGAACTAAGTGAGCTGAGATTTTTCCACTCTACCCAAGTATATACAGGGACTGTCAAAAGCCAGAAGTAGGCCCAAACTATGGATATTCCGTCCATTAGCTTCTCACCTTAACCGCTGATCGTTATCGCTGTGGGTCATGCTTGAGCAGTTTGAATGTCCATAGTAAGAAAAAAATCGTAGCACCCTTTCGGTGCCTGGCTGCCATGCCACCCGAAGGAAGCACGATTGCTGAGATACTGTCAGGTTGGCCAAGCCTAGACAGGGGAAGTCGAGATGTAAAGGTCGGGTTCAAGCCACGGACTTTCCGGTCAGTAATTTCGCGATTTAACCACGGAACCATCTCGCCCAGAACGAGTACCATTTGCATAAGTTGATTCTTCGCCGAGCATAGGTTTCCTCTAAAGTGTCTCTAACGAAAAACTGAGACTACAGGAATCTTTATTTGGCGTGAAAAATTCTCTATAGGGAGAATTTACTATTCTGTTTAGTTCATTCACAGACCGAAAGTCAGAAATCTTTCGAATCTGTCAATTATGTTTCTAGGCGGCACTCATTCCATATGGATATTGCCCGGAAAACCTGGTCCCTGGTACTGGTCTACTCGTCTCTTTTCACAAAGCTCATCTATTAGGGTAACATTCATCGGGCGAGGGTTATTTCGGCCGGTTTATAAAGACATAAAATTAACCACATCATTTTTAATTTAACGTTTTCTTGTAACAAATAGGCTGTAAAAATGTGTCCTGAAAGAATTCTACCGGATCTCTGTGGTATTCAGAGCAAACAAGCCCAAGCTCGTGTTGATCATTGTTCTGACTCCTTGCTTTGTGCTCCACAAGCTTTGGTGAGCTAGTTACAAATAACTTGGTTTGCAGTTGCGATCTTACGTTGTTTCGTGCACTCTTATCTGGTAGATTCTTTGAGTTCCTGGTTAGAGTCTTACTTTCTTATTGTTGGCTTCAATACTCATACAATTTTGGTGATTTGATCCTTAGCATTCAATTCTCTAAGGATGGTTAGACGGCGGTCCTACATGGACGGTAGTAAAGCCGTGCCCACTTACAACCAGGCTACCTGGAATCGGGCTGTGGCAACCGTTAGTGATGGAGCCGTTGGCCTGCACAACCAAGCATTGTTAAATTTCTACTTGTCCCAAACTGACAAGCCACCTCGGCTGGTAAAGGAACGTTTGCAATCAAATTTACAAGCTCACCAGACATCCCGTGTCACCAACATTCTCATCAAAATAAAAATATCAAACGTGAATGGATGAAAGCATGAGCTGAATATACTCTCCAAAGTCCAAGTTTCACTTCGAAACATTGTCACCCTGTGTCATGACAACCGGTTTGTAACTCGAAGTTTTGAGGGACATGATCGGGTAAAGTCCTTATGTACCCACTTTGGGAATTGACAGCGAAGCGTCGGTACTTCATTGACATTGACAGAAAAGACAGCGGGGGCACATAATTCCTCATATTCCTGAATCAAACTCTTTCGCTCCCTGATATTAAGGTGCACCTGAATCACAAAGCAACTACATACGTATGTTCACTATTTGTTGCAGGGAGACGGCGACCCCAGTGTGAACTTCCAGCGGGCTTTGGACACATTGTCCTGGTAAGTCGTTTGTTTCTTCGTCGCGCCATAATTTGTGTGAAAGTCTTGTTCTCACTCATTCTTTTAACTACGGGGGAGGAAATACACAGGCAGGTTGTGTGAGGTAAAATGAATCGCTATGCATCCTCCCCTTACCCAGTGTCTGCCCTCACTCCGCCGTGTACCACTTTTAAAACATTCATGTCTGTCTGACATAAGGTGGCCATCTTAATTGTCTTCACCTGGGTTCAGCTGGTGTTTTAACAGTCAGATACTCGGACCCTGCTCATGACGCTCAGCTACCAAGGTCATCTAGCTTTCTAGATAAGAACCCGTTTTCTTCTTTGCAGAGGATGGAAACGGACGGAGAGAATAGCAGGCAAAAAGCACGACTTATTGAAATTTCCGACTAAAAGACGCGAAAAGATCACATGTGTACATGTTCCAATTCATCATTCAGGTGGGGCGAAGGGAACTCAGATTTCCATTTGTTTGTATATTGTGTTGGTAAATATAATCTTTTACCACTTTAATCTATAGATTACTTTATCTTAACTTTTCTACCTTGTCTAGCTTGGACGCACATTGCGACTTTTCAAATTTCAGGATGCATCTCTAAATCATGAAAGCCGCTGGTATAAAAGAATGACGTAGATCGTGCTGTTGATATCGTATGTTTTTTGTAGTATCCGGCTTATATATCCAATAAAATGGCTAGGTGCACTGCCACTGGTGCTTCCTCTTTGTGGTTGATTTCGCTAACTTTGGAGCCAGAAAATATCTCTGGTTTTAAGGTGAAGAGTGTCATCCCAATAGCAACCAAATAGCTCTTTCTACTAATCGTGTCTGGCTGGCCGGCTAAAATTAAGCCCATGGGTAACTGAGCGTTCACCTCCTAGTGGTCGGTACACGCAGATATACATCTAGCGCGTGTGTTTGTTCTCGTTAGAACCAGTGCCTTTATCTCGATTGTGTTGCACACCATTTGGGTGAGAATAGGCAACTAGATGGACTGGGGTGGGTGTCCGTGAGTGCGGTGCGCATGCCGAGGTGCAGCGAACCTGCAAGAAAGTGATAGATCTGTGTAGAAACGGAGAGGTCTTATGGCTAGACATACAGTACTGATCGCCGGGTTCGCCTGGCTCCAGTGGGTGACATAACAATGGTGCATCAACCTCGCGTTGAACTGCTAATTTCGTGTTTCAGAAAGTGAATGTTTAATCAACAACGTATCTTTCCAGAAAAGACCGTGCACCAAACATCTCTGAATGGATCGCGAGTAGCTGTGCACTGAAATGGAAGTCTGCTGTGCATTTCGAGGTTTTGTTTGTTGAGAATTGTTGTGTTGGTTTTTGTGGACAGAAACGGTAGTTTTGCCCAGGAGACCTTAGGAAGAGAATCATAATATCACGTCGCCGGTCTCTTAGATGACTCTTCTGAATCAACGATACCCCCTTTTAACACTACTAGAGCCGTTCTCCATGAAGGCCGTTTGTTTCGGAAATCTGTATTCCCCTGAACCAAAACGGGCTTTCCGTCAGCCAGACTACTGCAACGGTATAGTTTGTCAGCGAACGAACGTCAGCCAGAAATAATGTGTTTGCTCGAAGCTGTGGCATGCCCCAATGAAACCATCCAAAGATTGCCTTCCTTTAAACTTCCCTTATCTTTACATTTCCCAGCTGGTCTCTCCCGTCCCTCGACAATGAAATCACTCGAGCCCAAGCTCATCTGCAGAGTTTGGCCAGCCAGGTTCGAAATCTCATCGACACCGACGAGGTTGTTGCCTTCGGACCATTCCTCTACGCGTATCTACGTAAGGTGAGTTTCTTGCTGGACACAAATAAACACAAGTACCGCAACCCAGTCATTCCGATTTCTTCTAAACGGGCTTCATCAACATTTTTATGGGATTAACAACAACAAAAAGTCCTGGATGGATCAGATGGTGTATCAGATAGAATAGCCTGTTACCTTTAGGTTTTTGTGAAGAGAGGCTCTTGGATTCAGTCGGGACACTAGAAGTTTCCTCACTAGCGTGTTCTTCTACAGAAGGGGCAGGGTATATCTAAGAAGCTGGTAATAGCTGACTTAAGCGTGTTAAGCACTCCTTATAGGTGAAACAAAACAGTTGAACAACCACTGCAATTCCTTTGAAGATAATTGGTTCCGTCTTGGGCGATAGTAAGCAAGTAAGTTCGCCCATTAGGTTTTCTGGACACAGCCTCAATTTTACATCCAATGTACGGACACGATTTTGGTCACATTTCTCTCGCACACTACCACGTGATTTGTAAGTCGGATAGATGGGAGTGATTATGTTTGTCACTGACCAATGTGATAATGTAGTTCCATGTAAACAAGCCATCGCAGCAACACAAAACGCAAAATGAACCAAAATGAAACCTGACTTGTTTTCACAGCGAATGAACCATTACAGGTAATGCCAATACAGTTCACGGTGTCTGCTTGTTTTCAGAGTTCTTTAGTCTCTATCGCTCTACGCAACACACTTTCCTTGAGCATCCTCTCCAAATACATCTTGATGGCGAAGGCAGCTTTAAGACCCAAGCTGGTATGTCCTACTGTGTTCGGTTCTTTTCACAACTAATGGTTGCTCATCGCTACAGGGTCGGGAGCGTCGTGTTGTACAAATGCCCCTGATTTTTTGTGTCGATAGTCGTGCAGATGAAGAGAATATCACCCTAATCGGTATACCTCCACTCCATGGGGATGACGACCGAAAGTAAGCCTAAACTTTCACCATTAATTAATTTTTGAAGCTTATTTGGTCAGGCCTTCGAGGCCGCAGTGAGACGAACAAAGGCTAGAGCAGAATTCTGCTATTTTGATACCAACTGTGAGTATTCCATTGAGTCCAACTCATATTTTGCAATTTCAGGTATAGAACTCCACAGAGAAGATATGCTCAAGTTGTTTGAAGCATTAGCTTCCCTTCTTAGTTGATCCGTTTGATGTTCCAAATTTCTACATATTTTTCTAACACCCTCCTACCTGTTCCCGGTGTGTTCGTCCATCCCGAGTGAACATATTCCTCTATATAGTGATTCAAGCTGAATCGCGTTACTGGTTTCTCTGTTTTGGGTTCTTGTCCTGCTGCTTTATTTTGACGATAATGATTCTGCAATCGAATAGTATGTTAGTAAAAAACCGTGTGACTGCAAAGTGATTTCGGTGTCTGGCTGCCATTCCGCCCGAAGGAATCACGACTGCTGAGTTTCTACCAGGGTGCCCAAGTCTAGACAGGAGCAATCGAGATATCGGGGTTAGATTGGAACCACGAACATTCCGGTATGTTTTCTTCGTAACCAATCAGCTATCTCGAGCTCAGTGTATCAGTAGCCTAAGATGGTGAGCTACCTACAACGATTGCTTTTAACGGGTTCTACCAGATTCTTTATGAATTTCACCTTGGTAGCAGGATATAAGGAGAATTTCTCTCTCTCTCTCTCTCTCTCTCACACACACACACACACACATTTGCACTGTCCATCCCACAAATCGCCATCAGGATGCTGGTATGTAGATATCCGGTGTGAATGATTTTTTAAGCGAGCGATTTTCTCAAGCTTAACATATCGAATTAGGAAGTTTAATGTAATGTAATGAAATATCTCAACATACCGGGCTGAAAATAAAAGTACGTTAAGCTATTCGACCAATAGAAAGGTGTTTGGAACCGACCGTGTGGTCATCGTTTCGGAGGGATTTGCTAAACAATCGGTGGTTATAAGGGGGTATTGCCAAAACATGCTATGCAATTTTCATAACCTGAAATACGTCCGTTTACACAGAATTTGTCGATGGTGTGCTCCTACACCTAATTTTGCTGATATTGCCTCTGCCCAAATAGACTAATGCGGAGACATTTGTACTTGTAACTCGCGAGGCGATATCTGAGTAATTACCATGACAAATGCGCTCACCAGCGTCTTCTAGCTGGTACTTACAAATAAGATTCCAACAAACATCGCTACGATTTTTCAGCGATCTGAACTCGTGGATCCAATTGTCTTTTATTGCCATTGAAATCCGTAAGTAACGATTGTTGGCCGCACTGTCACCGTCTAAATTTGGCCTCAAATATTAGGCATTTTGTAGCTAGCACTGGGAAAATGTCAACTGCTGTAGTACCATACATGTGATGCATGAGCTGCTCGGAGTAAGACTCACCGTAAAACACTATCGTGAATCAGCTTGGGTCGCTGGTTCTGTTCTGTTGAAAGAGTGACCATTTGTGTTCTCCAGACGATTGTTGGTGACTACCTGGGATGTGCATGGATAGCCCACTTACCTGTGGTATGCAATCAGTGAGCCTTGACGTAAGAAGCAAATCGTAGGATTATTAAGCGTATTATGTCTAAATCGTGACGTAATTTGTAGACTGACAAGGTAGTGAAAACCAAGTCTACCGCGCGGTACTGTCCAGACGAGCCCTGCGATAGAACGTGTGGAACGTCTTCAGCCAAAATACACGGTTGTTTTGTAGAATGCACGTGTTGTACGTATATGATGACTGTACGTAAACAAAAATAGCACAACGTAACGTGGCAGCGGAACGACCACCTGCTTTTTTGTATCTGTACCTCCACTTTATCCATCACAATTGTTTTGACCATAAATAGTTTGTTTCAGAAGTAACTGGAACTGTTAGTCACGTGTGTTCCATCAGCATCCATGATGCCTGGGAACGTCGAAATAACGTAACATACCCTGCTGGCAAAGGATATGTGGCTGTAGTGCGAAGCTTGGACAGGATTGAAAGTAAATCATCTCCCGGAAAGAAACTCCACCAATCAGATACTTTCCAGAGCAGGACAACATTTGCAGCGGCAGTTATATGTATCCTAAGTCTTAAGGACTCGTGAGCACATCAAACACCGTATTTCAGTAGTGTCACAGGCGTCTAACTCCTCTTCGAATAGTCATCAGTTTACGGACGAATGGTCTTTATGCCGGAGGCAAAACCGGACGGGGCAGCCTGCACTTTGCGTACCACTTGTTGTTAGAGAGTGCATCGAAATTACTAGCTTCTCGCAAGTGTTCGATTTGGAATTTGTCTTGGAGGTCGCCTTGTTATCTTGGAAACAGCTACAAATAACCGAAATAGCGTTGCTGCTTCTTTGCTGGCCGTGCACATTAATATGATAGTATCGTTCGGTTAACCGAAAAACGCGTCCCCGAAAGCTGTGAAGCAATGTTCTATGTAATAATAACAACTCTGGAGAACATATTCCACTCAGCAGCAACGTGGATTGCAGAGAGCAGTTGTACGATAAAAGCGCTCATGCTGTTGAAATGTCATAAATGTCGGGCCAGGTTCTCCGTTTCTAACTTGGTCGCATGTACTGTCCTGTCGCGTTGCTTTATTCTACATTTCTACTTTCCCAGCGGGTCTGTATACGAACTCAGCTACTGGAGACATATTAAAGCAAGAACGCAGTTGAGATTGGTTTAATGTGATTGACGAATCTTTACCCAAATCGATACATTAGGAGAATTTGGCGTTCTTGAAAACAGTCAGAAATCCGAAGAATCAAGCAACCCATAAGTACCTCAGAAGCGCCAGAATAAAGTTCTGAAACACATTTAGTAACCCTAAAATTAAGTGAAGGAAATAAGGGGCTCCATTAGTTCGCTGAACACCGTTATCACAAAAAATTCTTTGCCCTGGACTTCTTTGTGAACCGGACGCTCAATATCTTCAGTTGTTAGAGAAAAACGAGCCAGTTAGGTACCTAGCAAGCCGGAGTAATTTCAGGAAGCTTGACAACTATATTTTTCAACCGAAATTTCGTCTTATACGTGAAGCCGGTTTATGCTGAATACTCTAGAAGCACTGTACAACTGTTTCATCTTTATTACGAATCACCAATATTGTACATCTTACGAAATTCCAGGTATACTCGAGCAAGCGTTTCCTTGGCTAGTATTTTGATCACAATCTTTCGGGTACAAACGGCTGATCAGCAGATGGTTAGATCGTACTCAGACAGAATATGGCGCCACGCACCTATCCGTTACAAAAAGGAAGTCAACCGAAGAGTGACAGCCATCACAAAATCAGCCTTCTGTGTGCAGTAGGCAAACTATGACTTTTCTCCTGCTCAACACATTTTCTATCACATTCTGCAGGAGAAAAGCCATATCAAGGTTGCCCCGGTTTTGTCGCAGGACAGATCCAAAAGTAATGTTGAGAATATATTCGATGGCTCTATAAAGCCTCAAATCAGTTAACACAAGTCAACAAGGATTTAGCTCTCCAGAAAATCAGGCAAACTTCATCAAAGTCGTTCAGGGATGGTTTGGACGAGTGAAACGACTGAGGGAGTCCAATATCCGTATGCTGCTGTTTGGGAACGATCATGTCCTAACTTTGCATTCTGAGGAGGAAATACAGTACACGACTATGGCATCTGGTTTATTGGCACCCCCCAAATACCCGTTTCTTTTTGGTCTGCTCCTGGGTTCCAAACTAAAACGCCGTTTATCCAGCTAAATGATTATAAGATTGCGAGCTTCAAGGTTTATGCTATCTTAGCAGCACATTATCCACAGACGCGAAGCTTGATAACGAAATAATGACATGTATTTCCATGGCCGGCAGGCCACTAGGCCTTCTTGGAAAACGCACCGGAAGCGATCGTCCAATGCGGGCAGACATCAAGATTGCAGTTTTAAGGCTGCTCCATTGTCTTGACAGATATGCGGCACTGATACCCGGAAGCCATGCTGGTGACATGCTCTTGTTGTTCACAAATTTCATTTGAGATGTTTGCTCAAAATCTTTCGGATTAAATGAGAACATCAAGTTTCTTAGAAGAGTAAACAGCGTTGAAATTGATCGCAGTTTAATACGAAACCATCTCCGCTCGTTGGACCAATTAAAACGGGTGACCGGGCCTCGCATTGTAAAACATCTAGTTTATGATCAACTGAAAACTCCAGACCAAAGTTAGGGATGCCATAAATCTCGTTTTCGTACAGCCATTAAATAAATTCTAAAAGCTGTAACATTCATTGTGAATCGTGGAAATATCTGGTGGTTGACAAAGTGGCCGTGAATTACTATCCAAATATGCCCGATAGGCTTTAAGACTCGAGAATTCGGGACGCAGCAAAATCGAAAGGGGAGTCCTAATTCACCCTGGACTATGTGGACCTGAGCAGAATGGGGACGGACTTGCCTCAATAAAATCGGCCCCGTGGGTGACCAGTGTACTCATCTAGAACAAAATTAAATAGGGTTAATTAGAATTAGTATACGCTCAAAAAATGCTATCCTGAAGATGACTACACCAGTAACCACAGGATTAATAGGGTACATTCAGATTACTCATTGCCACTCAAGACGGGCGGCTCATGGGATTCTTATGACAGCGTTTACATAGTATTATGGTGGCAGACTTTCCTGCTGTAAATTGCAGTGGGTACGGTGGTCCCGTCGGCTAATGCGTCATGTTTTCAGACGTTGGTGGAGCGACAAAAGATGCACAATTCAGTTATTCGTCATCATGGAATTTGTAAATTTACTAATTGTCTGCATATTATACTATTTTACTTATTCCTCTTGGTTTGGATGGCGGATCGCTTTGTGGGGCGGTACGCTTGACGTGTTTAATGGAGGGTTCTACTGCACAACGGCTTACAAATTCTAGTTCGCGAATGATTCTTTAAATCCGGAGAATACGCTGCAGACGCGATAGCGACACATAATAGTAAATTTCAAACAGTATATAATTTCGTTATAACTCCGGTGGAACCCATGCGACTGAACTCTCTACTCGCCGAAAGTGACTGTAAATCGCGGTTGAATACCAAATGGCATCCGGATTGCATATGCGTCAGCTGTTATTGCTTGTTTGTCTGTAACTACTCCTAGTTGTGCCAGTAGTGTAAATTAAATGTAAAATAGTTTCCGAACTGTTGACCAGAGCAAAAATCAGGACTGTGCAGGAAATTTCTGCAACCTGAGCATTGTGTTCAGTGACATAAAAAATTAGGTTGGCTCTGGCATCAATGATTCTAGTGAATAATGGCTACGGCGATGTTCTAGAATCTGGTGGGTGTCGGAGTTAGTTTCAACGGCTCACTCGTAACGTGGCCTAAAAGTTGGCCGGTTTCTCTGTATTGTTGAACTACTTAATTTAGGTGATCGTACGACTGTTTGACTTCCTATGAATTCCGATCAAAAGAGACATCCGTTCACAACTCTGACTGTTATCAACGACTACCAAGTCCATATTTTTGGTCATGCCCCTGGTCTACCTTATTCTGTCAGCACACATGATCATGATATCCGATATTTTGGTAATCTAATCAAAGCAACGTTTGTTTCTGGCTGTTTTCAACAAGTTAGCTATTTAAATCGTTTCCCTGTCGTGTAACCAAGATTGTATGGTCATTGCATTCTGACCTGACGCTCGGAAACGGTACTAATGGTGCAACATTAAGTCCCTGAACAAATATGCCTGAGGCATTGAAAACCTTGGGCAAAACGAAATAAGAGGTGTCAAAGTATATACTCGTAGAAGAACTACATCATACGCAGCGAGTCAAACGCATTTATTAAACACTAGGTCAGTGGTGCATAAACAAACAGCACAAATTTACACAAATGAAGGCATAATCACCGCAAGGAAAATTGAAAGCCAACTCACTGATGATGAGTACTTATTTTAGGCTCATATACAATGAGTGCATGTGGGGCATGTAGACTAAATAGTTACTATTTTGATAACCATTTCTGTTTAAACCAACCTCAAATAGCTTTTATTACAGAGTAGATGGTATTATTATGGTGAAATTTGGCTTGTCAGGGTGATTTTGATAATTTGATACGTCCTGATATTCACCGGTAGTTGTTCAATGTTTTCTCTTTAGCCATGTTGAGGCCAATGCAGGCAGGGTATTCATGGATTTCGCCTAATCAGATGTGCTGCTTCTGTTGCTCTGAGTGGCTTACTTTTTTAGCTTTGGATTTCAGGGTATTGCTTGCTCAGCATTGTTTACATTAGATAACTATCATTTCGCTCACCACTATTCGTTTCTATGCTGTTTTGACTTTGCAAGTCTGTCACGTCCATCTGATTGGGTTGCTAGGTTAAGTGTTCTGTTTAGTTGACTGTTCATTGGGTTCCGTTGAATTTTAACCAGCATGGTATCGCAGCGAATGGATATCTCGGTAGATAGATTTTGCGTCGCACGTATGACGGAGACTGCGAATGCCAAGGTAGTTTACTAATCAACTAGAAAATATTTTGGACCGCTTGAGTAGTCACTGTGTCAGAGAGGTTTGGTAAGCAATCGGTGGATTCATTGTTGGGCAATTTTTTGATTTTGACACAGGCTTTTTCAGGCCAAATAAATAAGTAACCAGATTGATCGGATTTTAAAGCAGTCAGAGAACCAACCCGTGAATAGAATGGGGGGCTTAGAATTGACAAGCGTGTGAAGGGCGGTTTTAGATCAGTTGAGATGACCCGAGGCGGTGCAGTTATCGGTTAAGTGATTTGGGTCCGAAAGTACGAAATCCAAGCAGAGTAATATCCACCTAACCACCCCTCATCCCTAATCCGATTGTCTTGGTATCTCTCAAGGCACACAGACCGAAAAAATCTACGGACGACACCCAAGAGGAATATTCCATCTTATATGTCTTAGACCGGAAAAGCAAGGCTGTAGAATCTTGATTCAACTTGTTGAAAAACTTCCCTAACCATCCTCACTAACCGACAAAATGGAACTGCTGACCGACACCCCTGACTAATCAAATCTGTTAGTCATAGGAAATCTCACGGATTGGTTCTCTGACTGTCTTCAAATCCCATCAACCTGGTCATTGAACCATTTGACCTGGCGAAGCTTTTGTGTCAAAAGCAAAACGTTGCCTAGCAATAGATCCACCGATTGATTTCGAAACCTCTCCGAGACGGTAGGTATTTAGACTTGGAGAAGATCGACCGCAGGGGTAACTGATACTGTCTCACCGAATTGTGACGAGACATCTGTAAGTTGTTGCCGAGCCTTGCCAACAGATTAACAGCAAACTTATCAGCTTCCAATAGACACTTGGTAGTTGACTTAGCCCGATTTGTTGATTATATTCTATATTGGCTGATGGCTCGTTCTCGGTTTAGCCTTAGGACCTAGAGCAATATTACTAATGTGAATAATACTAGCTTCAATACACTGATCATAAGGTTGCTGAAAATTCTTCGACAGCCCACGACTGGTTTCGCCCTTTTTGGGGCTCATCAGGTAGGCGCGGTCCCCGCGTTTCGGTCAACTTTCTGTTCCACTTGAATCCAAATTACACGAAGTTAGCAATATGCAGTCACTTGCAAACAAATTTGGTTTTGCGAGAGACCCACCTGAAACCCATCTGAATCTCTCGTTTATGAAGTTTTAAAACAACTGAAAAATGCGACGGCTTGGTGCGAAAAATTCAGTTGCTTAAAAACATCATAAACGAGAGATTCAATTGGGTTCCAGGTGAATCTCCTGTAAAAACAAATTGGTTCGCAAATGAGTGCATTTCGCTAATACTAGTCTCCTTATTTTAGTGTTTTAGTAATTATTCCGTTGACTACTTTATATCCTTGCACTCTGAACATCCTAATGGTATTATGGACATTTTTCATACAATTTTGTTACTTGTAGCATTTTGGACGCATGGCTCTCCTTTAGAACCTGCTTCAGGATACAAACTAGAACACCGGTATTGTGGAAGCTGCACTGAGTGGGCGAATGTAAATGCTATTCATTTGTACGTGTTTTCTACGATACTTTTTGTGGTTCTGCTAGAACTAAAATTAACGGATACATTGCGCATATTATTAGCGTTCGGAGGGACTATGCCAGCTTGTCACAATTTTGATACACTATAGACATACAAGAAACTGAGTACGCTATGTGGGTTATTTCCTGAACGTAACCGGTACTGTACCAAATTACAATAGTATTGGGGGCGTGTTCATATATGGCATGTATGGCACATATGGCAAAACACACGAACTGTGGGCGACAGCATCGTTGCTTCTCGTGGACTTTCGAGGACAGCCTGGCTTTAAAGCACTCATTTGCGAATCAAGGAATTTATGAGGTGATCAATAATGTGTGATATCTCACAAGAAAAGAGAAAACCATATGCACTTTCTGTAACAAAAAGTCATACCCGATGCATTACAAATGCCATCCACTATCTAGTTATTGAGGCTACTGTGACATTCGGGCATCCAGAAACGCTTCCCGGTTTCAGGATAACAACATCAGTTTTTTCGAATGGTTCGTGCTTCACAATTCGGTTTGTAAAGTATCCGGCTAAAATTAGTTCAACACACTGAATGACCGACGAGGACACCTGTGGTACCATTAACTAAGAATAACTAACAGGAAATTACTGATTCGGCTTGGTTTAAAAGTGCATGGGTAGATCCAGTCATGATCGGCCTCGAACGCATCTGTCAAAGTGAATAAGCTAAACATCAACCAATGATTGTGGCCGTGATGATATTTCACATTTAGACAATGTGTGCACCTTTTTCACAACGAAAGAACTAAAGACAAGTAATCAAAGACATAAAAATTTGTTAATCGTTCACGGTCGAATCGTTTCAGTCAGAATACACAGTACAATCTATTTAGTTTTTAGGAAGAACAAAGGTACCGAAATGGACACATAAGATCATGGTAATTTATCATTGTTCCTGTGAGTTCTGTGCCATTCTATCTGCAAAAATAAAAAGCCATGGATGTGACTGTGGCCGTATGTAACATTTAAACAAATTTAGCATAGGTAATGTAATGATAAAGACACCAAACTCTTGTAATGCCGTGAACAGGTGCATACATTTAAGGACCTAAAGGAGATGACTGATACCAACTATGTTCTACGCTGTCCTCGTTACTTTAGTATCCTTTAGGAAACGATATAGAAATTGGCTGCCTGGTATGGAGACCAATAGGGATGTATAAATGAAAGAGTACCAGCTAAATGTTGATTCATATGGGTTATATATGGGAACATATATTTCAACGAGGATTCCTACACTACCCCATAAAAAATAGTAAGTAATTTTCTATTAAGTACTGAGACAAGTTTACAACAGCCTGTTCGACTGTCTACCGTTATAAACTCAAATTCAAAATGAACGTGGAAATCGTATGGGAAACGGCCGTGTAGCATAGTGCATCTCAGGGATGCATGCAAGCGGTATTGAGAAAATGATATTATTGCGTGTAAGAAGTCGGCGAAATGTTCGTCACGTAACGGGCGTGAATATGGACCAAAATGGAGAAGTAAAGAGTGCGAGTGGACAAAGTGCAAAAGAGTGAGCATTGGGGAATATGAGGTGATTTAGACTAGCAAGTATCTGACTAACCAAGGTTGACTCAAGTTCAAAGCCATCCGTCTACATGGGGGTACTGGATCCTGGAAAGATAAAAGAGTGCTAAATTGTCATTTTGGTTGTTTTTGTTGATGATCACCAGTTACGATGGCAATATTACAGCCTGATATCTGTGCGAGATTATTTTCATTATGAAACTGTCTGTTAGAAAAATCCGGAATATGCACTTATTCCGTATTGCAAAATAGCAGGCCCCCAAAGTGGGAAGAACCCATAAAAATATACCAGCCTAAGAGTTTCCAGGTTTCAGACCCCCACAAATCGACACAGATTAAGTAGTCTGTGTAGTGCTCGTGAGAGATAATTGAGGAGTATAGTGTGTGAGATTTTGTTACTGAATGAGCGTCTGAATTCCACTGGTTACTGGTTGACAGTGACACTTTGCTGAGCTCATCTTGTTGAATCCCCATTTTGTCCTTGACTTTGAAATGTATATGGTATAAAGTGGTATGGTATAAAGCGCTGTACCGACCGACACTTCTGAATGTTTGTCAACTTGTCCCGTTTACATCACTGTTTACCTCAATTAGGTGGAACTCGTCTAAATCGTTGTTTAACGATCTTGAGGCTCAATCATAAGTGTCACTTCCAATCACTTACCATTCATTTAGGCGCCCGAAAAGTCTTTGTAAAACACCTGTGCAATCAACAAGACCTTATCAAGCACAGCTCCGGTCCATTTTCTGTAATTGCCTCCTGCTTTGTACTTTCTCAGTGCCATACTTATCGCAACTCTAAGATGTAAACACCTCTAACTATTTCGCCCGAGTAGTGATTTGGTAGGAGGTTTGATGTAGAGCGAATAAAAGTCCGACCGAATTTTTGCTTTTTGCATTTTCGAACCTTTAAGTGGAATATAATGGAAAAGCCTACCGCCTATTTGAAACGCTTTTACTTTTAATTTCTTATAAACGGTTTGATCATACGTTATACACAACTGGTGTTCTCTAATTATTGAATGTTCTAGTCTGACTTTTACGTGTAATATAATTATCAATTACAATCTTGTACTCTTGCTTCTGTTGTTCTTTGAGGCGCATTGATAAATCTTCATCCGTTCACGTTCATTAGCACTCACGGACAGCGGTATATTTCAAAGGTATTCTATTGTGTTACCTACAGACACGCAGAACATGATCGTCTACTAGACATGCAGGTGGCGCGGAGCTTTTCTTTCCTTGTAGACATGGGGCGGAAAAATATGGTGGTGCACTTCCGGAGTGTTTGCATGACTCTTCTCGAGTGAATCAGCCAGTCTTTCGGTATATTCACGCATCAAGATGTAAGTGCCGTTTAACCAGAGGCATGTGATTCCGTGTGTCCTGAAAACCTGCTTCAAATTATTTCACTCTCTAAAAGCTGCGTCGAAAGATTACCTGAATATTTCCCGCCCCAAGTTTCTATATGGAATCGGTAATTCCAGAGTGCTCGAAAGGTTAGTGGAGTGCAGGAGACATCGATTCACTGGTGCAAAACGCAAGATTGCTGTGTACCTAGAATAAGTATTCTTCACACTTATGGTGCAGTTTATAGTTGATTCCACATCATTCCAAAAAGTCACTGAACAGGAGCTTATATCACAGCGTAAGACCACTTACGTCCGCAGATTTTCAAGGCTGCTTAGGCAATAATATGCATCGGATGTTTACGGATTCTGCCAATCCCAGCCATAAGTTTTAGTTTGACGACTGAGAGTTTGAGATTACTCCCAGCGCAATTATGCACGTTGATGGTGCGTGTTTCAATGGGGTTCAGAGTTTTCCTTTAGGGTTTGAGTAACAAGTATTCTGAACTGACTGATTGTGGGTGATTTTCTATTCAACTTCACAAAGAGATTCTACAGGAATCTCGATTTTTTAGATACATTTGAGGACAAAGAGTCAAGGGGAGTCTTCTTCACCAGCGGCGTTTGTAGTCTCATTGCTTTGACCGATATCACACTATGGCTGACGAAAATACAGTGAATTTTTTCCGTAGATGTTGATCGATACGTTGAATTGATCATTTTACGACTACCAATACTAGCGCACTGTCATCTTTGTACCATGTCTGATTCTAAATTTGGTAGGCCCGCGAGCAGATGTTTCTTTCCGGGAACACTAGCTACCGGTTCTAATCCGGGTAATCGTATTTGTTCCTGGGGATATACTTATGTGTTGTCATGAACACTGTTCACACCAGTATCACATTTTGTATAAACGAATTTAAACTTTCAATTATACTGTATTTATATTTTGGTGGTTTGAATATTGCACTCCAAGATATAGTAATGTTTACCTTAATATGCACAGTGAACAAAGCCAGTTTTCCATTATTTTGCGATTCGATTTTGAGTGCAACTTTGCTTGCGTTGTGTTTAAATATGAGGAGGGTTGCTCGACGTTTGTCGCATTGTGGCATATGACAAACGAATCACTTGCACGGCATTTGTAGGAGTAGGCGCCGTCATTCTGCTTGGTTATTTCATTTTCCGATATTTTCGAAATTCACGTCCAACCTGCAGCTACTCCATCGAAAGCGAAATATGCACATTACTGCGGTAATAGTCAGGCCACCCGTGAAAGCATCTATGAGGTACGAGAGATAGCAGAGTATGGCTTTGTGAGTTTTTGTCTTACGCCTTCCAGCTAGGTGAAACAAGCAGATGAATTTGTGCAACTCGTGAGTTCACTGGCCACAATGAAACTACCTGTGTAAATACTATTAGGAGGATGTCTTCACTGTAATCTCTCGTGAAATCCTAGAAAAAACACTCGTTCTGGTCAGTCATTGCGCCATCCTCTTCCATCAGGTTCCAGACGTATCTCCAACGTGCAATCGTTGACTGTAAATCTCACTTTACCGTACAGAATTCAGAGCACAGTTTGACATTTTGGCAGATAAGCCAGATTGATTTGGGTGCATATCCCAACCTAAGTTTGAAATAAGAGAAAAATTTAAGTTGCTGGGAAAAATCGTGAATCCTTTTGAAAGTTTTCTTATTACCCTGGTAGCGCCGAAAATAGCCTGTTTTTCCGTCGGTACAAGCCATGTTTCAGGTTGTCGGTGACCGGTGTTTCTATGAATGAAAGCAGTCACCTGTTAAGCGCACGGAAGTGACTTCGAACGCGTGTGTCATGTCTCTTGGCACTTTGAGCTCTTTATTGTTCTACATCTTTTTACTGTAATTATCACCTAAGGGGACGAAGTGAAATACATTTGAAATTATGATAAACTGCTTCAACGCTGTATATCAGTAAGACCAGAGAGGGAGAAAAAAGCATTTTATGAGGGTCCTAACTACAGGACGCTGATTACAATTTATAGGCGCGCCAAAACGAAGAATAAAAACCATGTGAGTCTTTAGTTCAGCTTACATGCACTGCGTGTGGTCCATCAAGTACTGCTGAGGAATAATTTCGTTAATTGGAAAGGAAGTCAGAAGAAGTTAGGGAATTGTAACGTCCTGTGCCACTGTGGTAATTTAAAACAAATGCAGCCACTTAGTTGAAGACGTTAGGCATTCATTCATTCACGAACGCGACGCCTCCAGGATTCGCTGTCGCGGTATTAGATAGCGAATATTCTTCTGCACTAATGGTGTCTCGTTTGTGGTAGATCTGGTTCTGTTTCATAATCCTGTAGAGAAGAATGAAAAAGATGTGTGGACGATAACTGTAGAGTGAACTTAAACTCGCAAAATATAAATAAAAAACATACCATCATTGGGAAACTAATCTCTCTACTGGGGTCTTGAGCAAGGTCCCATAATTTGGACAAGAGTCTTGATGAAGCATCTGCAACTGCTGGGATGTGCAACACCATGTGAACCCTCAAAATGTTTGACGTTCACAAGGTATGTGCGTTCAAGCTTTAACCGGATCTTTGAAATCTAAGGCTGGTGTTGAAAAGCTGCCTGGAGTGATATTCTGGATTAGCGTAACTGGTTCAGTGAAGGAAGTAAATAATTTGTCCGATAATATTGAAGTAAATTTATGCACTAGCAGTTCCTCGTACAATATCATTCTCACATCAGATTTACATTTCAAATCTTTCAACGCTTCAAACCCCACTGCAAGAGAAACCTATGTAGCCAAACCATAAACAGGCATCGATGGGACTGGGACATTGGCTGTTTCTGATGCTGACATTCACGAGATTCCTTAGCATCTAATGTTATCCACACACCGAAAGTGGGGTATTCCGCAACGCTGTCTGCTTAAGCGTGTAGAAACGTCCACGCATCTGTGGAGTACAAATATTTGCAGGACGAGATGCTGCCTGGTCCCTGATTTTATCCACAGTTGAAATAACCTTATTGCTTTGCTGCAGATGTATATGAAAGCTTAAAGTACAATAAGGCACAAAAACGTCCTTACCTTGTCTAGAAACTTGGTTCATATCAATACTTAAAAAAATCTGCCGGGCATTCTCATGTATCTAGTGCAGTGGCGAACATTTTCAGTAATCAGATCAAAGTCCAGTAATTGAGAACCAAAACTCACCCAACCAGTAGACAGAAAACCTGGTAAAAACCCGCTAACAATCTGAATGAAGTGCACATATTTTTCTGTCCAGCCTCAACATGAACGAAAAGAGGGGTGCGGAAGAGCAGTGGACCTGGGGATTACTCTTTATTGACCAAAAGCGCATCTCAATCAAAGCCCAAATTTTATAAAAAAGGCAATCTTTTGCAACGTGACAACATAAATATTCCTACCAGAAAATTGTCATGCCAAGATTCTGTTGGAGAGGAGCAGCTACGTGGATGTTCGGAGAAATCCTAATGAAGCCTGATTACTTTCGGCCGAGAAATGCTTTTTGATAAGAAAATACTTGCAATTCTTTCCTGATGCAAAACTTCATACAGTTTTTTCCTAATGGATGCATTTTGAAAGAAATTTAAAAGTATTCTGAAAGTCGCAAGTGCGATTTTCTAAAGAATTTATGGTAACGCTTACGACAAGGTTAAAACTAATTTAAAATAAGGAGAGCAGAAGGAAACAAGGGAATATTTTTTTATACAGCTTGTTTTGCTGATGAAGTATAACGTTCAATTTGATGGAACATTACCCGGGAATTGGGACTTTCTGTAAAAAACAGCGAACCTAAACTCCGAACGAGATGTAACCACGATCAATGTCTTGGAGCATCTGAAAGAGTGAGTTATTCAATTCCTCAAATACTAACGTGCCATATACAACGGCTTTTGTTTATTATCTGCATACATACATGCTTGCTACAACTGCGGCTAACTAATAGAGAAATTTCACAGGGTCAATCTAGCTAGAACTGTCATCTGATGAAATCGATGCGATGAAATCGTTTTCGGCAAACGACGCTCCCATAATTTCTTCGCTTGAACCATTCGAAGAATTACTGGGGTTGATGTTGAGGCGTAGAACATTTCGGGAATTTGACCTAATTTTGCAGAAACACCACGCAATAAACTTTTGATTTAAGGCCCCTTATTTGGTCAATTGAAGTTCCTGAACCACTTAAAGCATAGGAAAATCAAGAACTAAGGAACCGGCAGTAGCTAAACACAGGAGTATTTTTGTTCTTACGCCACAAGGTATAGAAGTAACCAGGTTTCATCGAATCCAGTTGTCATTCGCGACTTTACGTTTGAACCATTAAACCTATGGATCAGTCTGTTTGTCATCACTCTTCTAATCTTCGAGGATGAGCAAAACAGTCGATACCAGAAACATGTTGTGCTCAGTTTTGAGCATTATCGGGAGATCGTTTCTAACTACTCATGAGTAATTACGCACCTTCGTGATGGTGATTCCGCGTACCAATGCAAAAAGAAGGTGCTGGGAATTGCTAGGGAATTGTATTGCTTTCCAACAGCGAATAAAGGACAATTTCGACACCACTGTCATTGCAACTTGACTAGATGAGAAAAATTTGATAAACGATCAAGTTCAAGATACTAATACTCAAAAGATGTAAACTTCCCTAGTTCTATTAAATTCATTTTTACGCAAGTTTGAGGAAGTTGGTTGTGAACACTTTCTAAATAAATAAACATTCGGAACAACCATTTTCGCACCTGATCTAAATGATATTCTCAAGAAACTCCTTGGATTATCGCGTTTGTGCCATCTGTTCTGCGTCCCTGCTTGGCTTAATTAAATAAATGAAAATGTGAACAAGATAAGATGAAATAATGTCCGCATTTGCTCATCGAGTCATACGAAGCATTTTCCATCAGCCATCGACCTGGAATAACAAAGTCCACTTATAATCACATGACCTGTTGCTGTGACGGGCCAGTGAAATGGAAGTAAAAGCAACACTTTAAAATTTTGTGCTCGCCACTCGTTAGCTATTCTCTTGGGTCTGGATTCATTATAAGCCTCAGAATTAGTTCTTTTATGCTGGTGGTACCGAGAAGTCCATTGCGAATTGATTTTTTAAATTTATGAATCACTTTTTGCGCTTGGTTTTTGAAAGTCAGGCCTAGAATGGGGCTGACAGTTTGTTGTATTGGAAAAATATCCGAAAAACCGGTATTCTGAGTTCATTTGATTCCCATCGGTTTGTTCTAAACGTTTTTCGCGCTTGATTAAATAAAAATTTGTCTCAAACGACTGATTTAGAAACAGGCGTAGCAAGTTTAATTTTGTTTAACATTCACCTCAAAATAGTAGACTATCTGGAAGACACTCTAGCCAACCAAAGAGGGTGGACAGTACAGTCGCAGATGTTATCGGATGTTTTGTAAAAAACCCATGTTGATCGTTAGATGCCATTAATCTTAAACAGGAATGATCGTGCGGTTGGTGACGTGCATCCCTGTTTCACAGGTGCAATAGATAAAGCAACTGTTTTTTTCGGGGTACTGAATTTAAACATGGAAAGAGGTAAAATACGTCTCGAAATTAGTGAAACAACAGTTTCAAAAATTGAAAATTAGGATTTTCTACAGGTTATTTTCTATGCGTGATGAACCTCCCATTGTGCAAACCCAGAACAGCTTTTGGAGTTTATGTAGGTCTGCAGATATTTGTGGGCTGAAAAAAGAATAGAAGGGAGTTATTGCGCTCGTTCGAGGTGGCGTCCGGCCATGAATTTGAAGGCTGAGTTGCATGTAAAAAGCCGTTTCTCATTTTCGGGCTGAGAACCTTTGTTATACACCATATTTTCATCCGGTTATGAGACAATGCGAGTTCTGGTTCCGTGCATTTGGTGTTGCAACTTATTGTCATCTAGAGCCGGGAGCGATTCGTGTAGCCGCACGGCGTTCCGAAAATGATAAGCTTACGGACTAAAATGGAAAGTAACGATGATACTACTGATGGGGAGGCACGCGAGTAGTATGTGTTGTTCGTGGAATTTCACTTTGCCTCTTTTGAAAAGGGGAGAGCTGTTGCGGAATTCGTGGAGTCACTTTATAACATTTGCTTGGATTTGAGCGAGGAATGATTGGAGCCAATCAATCTCCAGGAAAGTTCAAGGAGACGCGTTCAGGGGAAGATGGATGTCCAGTTTTTGTAAATAAGATGCAAATTAGAGTTTTGCTTCCCTGTCCATTGGTCTGTAACCAGTCAGTTGGCAGTTCCTAACAATAACTCCGCAGCGAAGGCCTCCTTCGTTTCACTGATATTAAGTAAAAACGAGCATATTCATGCTTGCCGTGTTCCTTTGAGAGTATTCCTACCACAATCGATATATATGACATTCTTGGCATAAGAATTTTCGCTGTACTCTTCTGGTTTTCTCTATTGATAGCAGCGTGATGCTCCACTGCGGTATAATCCCAACGATCCAAACGATACCTAAGGAAGACGAATCCAGGGCATCCATCTACTACAACACTGTCGATCTGAGCACACCTCTACGGATTTAAATGAGTGATACAAAGGTCGCTGTGATCGGTTTGCCTCCATATCTTGCATATTCTTTAGACAACACCAAGGAATGTCCCGTTCACTGAATTCCGAGAGGCATTATGAATTTCTCATTTTGTGGAAGTTAATAAAGTAACACACAAAGTAATACACGAAGTGACCAAATTTTAAACAAAAATGAGGTTTTTTCTATTCTTGGACTTGGATCTTTCCCCTATTTTCTTTGACTGTCTGTCACTTTCCAAATCTGGCAAGAATGATGCATCTTTTTTAAGGGCAATCACTAACTGATTGGTCTGGAGTTGATAAATCAAAGTGTTTTTGGAAAAACAGAGTCAATTGTGAGAAAATGCGTTTAGCGTAACGCTTTGCCCCAAAGGAAGCATAATCTATTGTAAGAATCGTTGGATACGTAAGTGAGAAGCATTGTAGCTGGGTCCGCGTGACTTAAGTCTGAAATGATCATCGACCGCCGATAACAACTTTGTGGTCTGCATATTTTACGTAAACTAGATTCTTCTCATTCTTAGGGCTTGCAGAAAATATCTTAGCCAATCGTGTTTTTGTTCTGACGCCGTACAAGTTGCGACTGCATCAATTTGTCCAACAGCACCCCACTTTCTGTTATAGAAAGTTTCCAGGGTCTTGTGAGTTTATGCGACACAAGCTGTAGTATTCGAGCATTCTATAATTATACATGAATAAAATTTAGTTCACATAAACAATCACAACGTGGTTAATGGACTCAATGTAAATGGCAGATCGTTTTCATCTTAAACTCGTTGCAGGAGGACAAGACGAAGAGGTTGTTCATTTCACGACGGTAAATTTTGCCACGGGAGTTACCTGGAACCACGTTTTCAGTTCGAATAGCGATTTAGATAGCCACTGTGCCCTGCGGACATCCAATGACACCGAGTATCCGTCATAAAACGGAGTACCGGTTTTTGTTTGCACCATAGAATGACGTCTTTTGTGGTTGAAATTTGTATTCATACGACCGGATTACGATTTGTTTCATTTTGCCGATATTTTTGTACAGCTGGATGAACCGAAGGAAGAGCCTTCCCAGACAATGCTCCTGGTTTTCCGCTCCATGTGAGCGAAAACGCTACCAATCACAAGTTTTAAATCGTTCGAATAAATATTTCCTCGCCAGTTGGACATTGATGCAAAATTTGGGACACTTTATCTATTCAATCCATACCCGTCGATTGATCTCGCGAATTTCAACATAATACATACACACTTTCAAATGAAATAGCTCTCAGAGTTTGGATAACCGATCATCATGTGCTTTGAAGTTCCGCACGGTGAGCTCTGTCATATTCCTTTTAACTCATATATTTTCTAAAGCCCAGAGGAACTAAAAACGATACCATATCATGCTTGCAATTACATATTTACACCTTGTCATTTCGTATGAGTTAGATGCAAATTATCTCCACGTTTTCAACAATGTATTCCTCTAAGTTGAAAGTTTCGACTCGCCTTATATTCACCCATACCCCATGTGTTTGAAAACCTCGGATCGGGAAAAACCATTAAGAAGGACAAGTAGTGTTACATCTTTTCAGCTGTTACGTGGTTTGATTGTTATGTAGGCTATCTGTTCTTAATGACACGGCTGTTCGTGTCCACAGGAGAAGCGATCCTAATTGATATTTTACAATTTCACATTTAATTTTGTTCGATTACTTGCCGAGACAAGCATTTCATTAATTTCCATAGGGCTGTAACATTGGATTACTTTTTAAATCCCTTGCAATTTCTCTTGAGGCTTGAGGGTGTCTACACCGAATTTTATTATCATGCACTCAACCCAATTCGGTATAGAATACTTTGCTAGGTTGGGTGATAAATTTGTTCACTTTTTTGAGATATCTGTTCCTGAGGGAAAAATAGTACTGCGACAATTTCCAGATAAATCATCCATGCTTCATCATCCGGCAGCGCTCCAACGAAAGCTACTATTTTGCAACACCCACAGATGTTCTGGCACTTTCATGCTGTCTGCTTTGGCGCTTCGGTGCTTTTGAATCCCAGAAATAGCACGTAGCCTGCTGTACAAAAATAAATTATGCCGTCGTTCATCATTCACACTTAAGCGTGGCTATAAATCCTACACAGTACTGTTTTTTCCTCAAGGTGGCGTACAAGCCGATTGCGTTAAAGTGATTTTATGTCTCAGCTGTATTAAGATAGTGCTACTGATTTGTTGATACATTCGCTCTGTTTGGACTGACAAGCTTCAATACTATCTGAGGAAAACTACTTGAAATATGTACAGAAAGCTGTACTTTTTATTAAGGTCTACAGCTTACACCGGAGATCGCCAATAGATGCAGTTCTCCCCAGTAGAAAATTCCTTGTCTGGGAAGGTTTTTATTAAACCCTGTGTGTGTGGAGATATATAATGAGTTTACCGAATGAGTTAACCATTTTGACATTGGAGCTCCTTGCTGCTAATTCCGACTTCAATCCAAACGCCGCTATAGCTTCATGATTAAAGGAGCATCTTTCGTTCCCTGTGATTGACCATTGGATGTTCCATTCATCAGTAAATATAAAAGACGGTAACTAAGACAACAAAAATGGTGCCGTCAATCCAGGTGAACTCACAAACATTGCGAGGAATAATACACAATGAGGGTAGCTGGAATTGCCTTGGTAACCATCTGGCTACCATGATGTGGGAGTGTCTGACGATGAAATACAGCTTCAAATAGACGATCGGTTAAGTGAGCATCATCATAGCTATTATTCTGGGTCTGTACACTTGCGGTACTTTATTACTGGCTGCTGTGTAAAGTTTATCTGAGTACTGGCGTTCTGTTCTTACACCGACTGGAACAGTCGAACACGATTGCTGTAATATCCCAGTACTGGAGCGAGTTCTGGCACACTGATTACATTAGGAGTGAATTCGCTGGCCTCAGATTCGTCTCTATCTGGGTCCAATGTCAGTTTTGTGCAGCTTCACCTCACCTTGAATCGCTATTCTTCCAAGGTAGAGTTATACGCTCTTGTCTAAAAGTCTCGAGTTACACAGACTAAATCGCCGAAGGAGGAATGGGAGTCGATAAATCGCACAAAACATTACCGGTAGTCCTGAAAAAGATGACTCACCTGGTTAGAGCGCAAATTCACTGACCAGATGATTCGTGGTTCGAACCCGTACTCTTTATCCCGACATCCTCTGTTCAGGCTTGAGCAACCAGGTAGTATCTCAGCCATAGTGCTTCCTTCGAATGGTATAGAGACTAGACACCGGAAGGTTGTTACATTTGAACGATTATCTGACCAAGTATTTCTGACATTTGGAAGCTCTTACTCTAGCAGGGCCGGTTTTACGTAGAGCTTTGAGCTTCTTTATGGAAACGTGCGGTCCGTAGTGTATCTTTATGTGTCCAAACAAGGTTGTCGCGTAAACACAGGAAATATCAGTGAGGAAAATTTTATTATTTTTAGATACACACACTTAGTAATTATCGTTTCTCCATTTTACGAGGTCAGTTAAACTTGTTTCGAGTGTATAGTTTTAGAACTTCTATTACTCGGATGCACTTGTGTCATTCGCAGAGTCGCCCGGAGCGGAGGAAAACCCTAGTTCCTCAGGGCACAGATATGACTTAAGATATCCTAAGGATAAATGAGTCTCCTGGTTCGGGCAAATTATCCATCACAACTCACGGTCTATCGATGTTTCGCCGTTAAATAAGCTAGTAGAAGCAACTTATAATGCAAGGCACTGTTTTGTAGGAAGCTGTTTAATTGAGTTAAATTTCATCAGTGAGATAAAGTGACTTGGCGTTTCCCGCCATGGTGTTCCCTGGCTGGTCACTGAATCCGATGATGTTACTGATCGCCGCTTTTACAAATCTGGCGATTTCAGTCTGGTTGGAAGCCGTTCAGCCGACTGCTGCTTGGTGAATGTGATTTTCGTGCATGAACACGCACCAACTGTTCTTAGCTTGATTTGTGAGTATCCACTCCCGGATTAGATTGTCACGTCATATTTGCTGCTCGACTACCGCGCACCATGGGTACCGTCACATGTTGTTTGCACTGAGCTGCGTGTGCAACCGGCCGGAAGATCCGTACTCGGTACAAACCTGGAAGAATAACGCCGCAGGGTGGGTGGGACTCTCAATCCCAAAGTCATCAGCATGTCCAACTGATTGCCCATGGCCTTCAAATGATGTGCTGACAACAAGATGCTGGAAAACGGTGGTCCGATGGCCCACAAAATTCACCACTCACACAATACGGTAAAAATCACTGACTATCCGTTACTACTCAGTAGGCAGTGCGTTTTGTACAGTGGTGTTTCAAGGTGTACTTTTACAATGCTATTATAGACTTCACATCCAGGAATCTCCAGCAAATTAAGGTGGGTCATTTGCTGATAGCTCGAATAGGCAGAAAAGTCGGCACAGTGTTACACAATGCAACGAGACGCAATTGAACACAATACAGTAAGGTAAGTGCATACTGAAGGTAAGCTATCACTGATCGCTGGTATTCCTTTGTTCTTCTAGAGCAGAAAATAGGCCAGAAACCTGGACCTGGGGATTTGGCAAACCACACGAAGCTTCAACAGGTTCAACTTCTTCGGGCAAGAGCAGCATTCGTCTACCACCTGCACAAATTCATACACATGAGCAAGTGGTCGTCGACTTGACATGTGTAATCGTAAGAAGACGTAGTCCGAGACCATTTATCCAATTTCTTCATGACGACGCACGCGGATGATCTGCTCAGTTTTCATCATGTGCGAGTAACCCTTATCTTGAGGTGATGGAAATCACCTAAAGCTGCATTGCGTTCAACCATCAATATTGGAGGCACCTATTTAAGGTAATGTACCCAGTTGGCGAGGGAAACTAACCGAATAAAAAACTGCTAGGAGCACACGCCACGCTTCGTAACCCACTGTCGTCTTGATCCGCCGACTTTCATAAAGTGCGTGCCATATTGCAAAAAGACGTGCAAGAACACGGGTGAACACAGTAAAACTGTGACTATGAGTTCATATCGACCATGAACTCAACCAAACATTTTCAGCCTTGAACTGTCCTATTAAGTCAGAAAGTACCTTCCTGGCACGTCATTCAAAACATGTGATACTTGTGCCGGTCATTTCCTCTCGAGTTTCCAGGTATCAGACTGTATTGAATACAAGGCTACCAATAGCATACAACTTAATGGTCAGTCACAGAAATACATATTTCATGTATGAACTATTGAGCGGACCATGTCGGTATGGAGTTGTCCCTGTGGAGAATAAGTTAATACATGAGAATTGTACTCATTAGAAACATAGCACGACAGTGCCACATAGAAATCTTCTGGATATTGCCTCTAAAAAACATTTAGAACTTCACTATGGTTGGACTGTTTTTTAGGCACCTAAAGACGTGTCATAAAGTTTTGGCTTCTTAAGTTGTGTGAGGAAGGCATTTGAGTGAAAACCGTTCCAAAAAATGACATTGTGTAATGAAAGCAGAAAACTATAATGCATGCGAGTAGGCCTTAAATACAACCCACCCTTCATTGAGCATTACTCAGACTCTTCAAGTCACCGTCATTCAGTAAGTGGATCATAGGGAGAATAGTATCACAGCATGAATGAAACTTGCTTTCGAGAAGTCGTCGCTCAAGAAGTCAGTTAACAATTGGCCACTTGATGTGGTTTCCGTAATTGAAGAATGAGTGGCAATGGGTCTTATAAAGGTGAGAGCCAATCACTTTACTGATCAGAAGCTGACGGACAAACTATTAAGTGTTCAACCACTGGTCGAAAGCTTGTGGTTTTAAAAATCTCCGAGTTTCGTAAGATGCACACCGCTAATCATTCCCAACAAGGATGACAAGGTGCCTCTCGGCTTTTCAGCATAGGTCACGAACGAATGCTCCATTGAACCAAAAGTCAATGCCTGACTGGACTCGCCAAAGTGGTACAGCATTATGTGCTTTTTACCCATCCGTTTAACAGCTGTTTTCCTTCACCATATTGCCTCATGGCCTACAACCGCAGTTTAGTGCTAGGCGGTTAAGAATATAAATGTATTTGGGTCGCTTTTTGGAATTCGATTAGGAAATATCAGGAAGGGACAGTGATTCGGAGATTTCCGAAGGTAGGTGTTCACGACGATTTCTGTGGACGGAAAACAGAAACAAATCTCATGAGCCAAAGCCCAGTAAGCAGGGTCGTACATCACCAATACTTACGTATAAATAAATCAAACTAACAGACACCGTCCTTTTGAAGAACATCGTCCCCGGTTTACCATGGCCTACGTGAACCGGCCGGTGCTAGTGGTGTAGTGCGTTAAGCTGGTGGGCGTGGGCAGAGGTTGCTGTATCTGGAGCTGAGTTTACCGTGTGTGAGTGAGCAACGTGCTAGCTCTGAGGCCTGTATGCACGTAGATAGAACCAGGATATTCGTGGTAGGTTCACCAGTGTGTGGTAACCTCCTGGCGTGGTCGCCAATTATGTAATATGCACGCTATGGAAGCACCAAGGGACAGTGATTCGGGAATCTCCGAAGGCAGGTGTTCACGACGATTTCTGTGGACGGAAAACAGAAACAAATCTCATGAGCCAAAGCCCAGTAAGCAGGGTCGTACATCACCAATACTTACGTATAAATAAATCAAACTGACGGATACGATATACTACAATAGTTAACAAGAGAAATGGGGATTGGTACGAAGTCGTTCCTGCTAGAATTATTAAGTGTTTCCAGATAAGCGACACATGTTTTAACCCCATAACACCGCTAGATTCGGGTGTTGGCAAGATATGCTGTACTAAATTCTAATCAGGTGTGATTGTTTTCACCCACGAAATCAATTGCAATCACACTAGAGGAATACTTCAGACTTTGAAGCTGTTTTTTCGTAAAAGTTTTCTAATAATGCTAGGCCGATCATCTTATCCATATGACCGAGGGAAAGGGACACTAGCTTAAGTTAACGCTTGGATGGAGAAGATAATGGGATAATAGTGGGGTCATTATTTGGTAGAAAGGCGACGTGTTAAACACAAAGACGTAGGATATGATATGCTCTCAGTTATCCCTGTAAATCCGTGGTAGATGAGCTAGGATAATTCTTAATCTACTGTTCTTGTGTTTTTACCAAACTCTTCTGGTTCGAATAGCTCAAACAACTGAGATTTCCGGGTTTCTACGATGTCACGCGTTAGTTTTGTGGAAGGTTGGTTATCTCTCACCAATGCATTGTGGGAGAGTTCCGGTTACTATCTCCACTATGAATCACTCCGGTCAGTTTGCTTACCTCGGCGAGCGATAACGAAATTCCTTCGGCTAATTTTGAAAGGAATTCGCGCTTTTAGTAAGACAACCTTCCCCGTGAAAAGTTGGCTCCTTGCTGAAGGTTGTGCATATTGTCATCTTGAGCTAAGTCAAAGATTACTTGTCGGCTGTACATGTTAACTACGCCAAATTATTATTGGGTAAAACGGGGCAGCAATGATATACGACAGTGTCACAACTTCGGACCTATTATCTTCCCGTTTTCGTTCTCCTACAGATGCAGAATCAATACTATGGAGAGGTTATCGCCTAAAACGTTAACATTTTCCACCGAAAACGAGTGTGAAATTTGTCGCTCTATATTCACTGCGCAAGCAACGAATGTACATTCAAAAACTGCGCAAACGCTCAAACTGGTTACATTCGATAACTAGGCATCTGAAGGGCAAGAAGCATCCGCCTACCAAGGGGCTAGACAAGACGCACCTGTTTCTTCACGGCTAATTTGATGTTTTAGCTTGCTTCGAGAGGGGGGTGTTTGCCCAATGCACTAATGCCAAGTTACCTGATTGCCTCGCCAGCTGCACTGAACTTATGTTGAATCATTACGTTTATTTCAGTTTGCAGTACCAGTGTGGGTGATAAAAATCCGTGGTGGGAAACAAAAACAGAGGAAATTCGAAGTTTTCCAATGCTTGGGAATGCTGTGATTGGCGATAACTCAGCGGCTATAAAGGTTCTAAGGTGATTTGAAACTTAATGGGAGCTAACGATTCAGACAACGCACAATATTAGGAATATTTAATTCTTGTACTCATGACCCAATGGCACATGGAAGTAGTGGAGTTAACCAGGTTTTTCGAATGTTTTATCCAAGTTCCCACGACAGCTGTCAAGTTTGGTGTTAAAAAGATGACGTGATGACTTGCCAAATTTGCTTACTCAACAAGGTGAAAAAATATTTCACTTGTTGTGAAGAGTGGAACCAGACGTCTCACGGGGCGTTAAAAAGGCAGTTCCAGTGATAAGCAGCCACATACCCCTGCATATGAATTTCAGCCTGGGCAAGGAAACAAAAAATCACTTTATGAACGTGTTCTCTGAAAGTGCTCTATGCATGCTGATACATGCAGTGCTCAAAATGAAGTTGGTCATCCACATCCGGGTGCTGAAGGAGTTGTGAGAGGCTATAAATATATTCAGATGGAAGTTACTTGGGCACCTTTTATTTTTCCTTTCGGCAACATCCATTTCTTCTTCAGACATGATAATTGTCCTGAGCCTAAGCATTCAGATGGCTTGATCGGATTGAATTGCAAGAAAACGTTAGTGGCTGAGAAGTTGTGTCCAACTATGCTAATTGTAGGTCGATACGATGTTTATTTTTTATGCAAGCAAACGGCCCCACGATTCTGAAGCTAAGGAAGTTGCGTGTCATCGTAACCTGTGAAGACTTCTGTGTTCAACTTGATGAACTGATAGTCAACCTGGCGGGTGAATTGATCTCCCAAGCTGAACGACTAGGCTCGGAAGTAGCACAATTATTTCCTCGGCCGGGAGTCTGTGATTAGTCTACGGATGCCGTGGAACAGCTTCTTCACTTATACACTGGATTCCACCTGCCTCTGGCCATTAGGAATTTTCAGCACAAGAGTTCATATCGACTTGCTTGAGTTCAGGTCACCGTTCCTACTGAGGTACGAACCCGGTTATCAGCAATACGTATAACTCCGTTCATCAACTTCGAAGGGTATCAGCAGGTAAACACTATCGAGTTGGGTCTAGCTGGTAAGTATTTGGAAAGGTGCAGTCATTCTGAGGACGAAAATTGTTTAGATGTTAAATGGATTCAACTGAAAAAGTTATGCTGTCAGCTTTTAGAGATATCCATCCAAGCCGTCAGAGTTGATCAAATAAACATTGGATATCGCCGAGATCAGTGACCTTATTGCTTAAAATGTACCAAAATATTTGTAGCTGGGATGGCTTCATTGGTGATGGGTCAGGTGGCCCTCACTCTGTTCAACTGGCCTTGCAATAAGCTCACCAGTCAAGGTGACATTATCGGTGCACGGCTGGGCGAGTAATTCTTCTGTACGTGCCTGAATTGACATAGTCGTAAAAGGCAAACTGCCAGCTACAGTTGTGACTGGCTTACGGGTATACAGCTTCCGCGAAACCCCATTAACCTGGTTCGAGTTGTGTGACGTTGCACGTTGCACTGTATTCCTTGAATTCGATTGTTCTGTCGATTAGTTACTATTTCTCACTGGTTGATCGGCTTCCGATCTTCGTTGCGCTGAGGTCTTCCTTCCCTTCATCGGACTGGTTCTTAAGCTGGTTTTTACTTTTTGATTGGCCCGTTCTGCTTCCTTATCGCTTTGTAGTTTTCTTTTCTCAAGTTTACATCAGTAATGGCGCTTTAGTTATTTTTTGTGGTTTGGTGTATTGTTCACTCCTGCTTGATTATTAAGGCGCCTTTCGGTTCAGGGGACTTCTCATTCTTTGTTCAATTTTGTCCTTTTCATTTCTTGGTTGAATATGGATTCTGGTAAGCTCGGTCATTCTTCGTCCAGTTGAAACCGCGTGCTTCTTTCATACATGATTTATCCTGCAGTTTTGAGCCCTGTGGTCTTGAAATTCTTCCGTCCTTAGTGCTTAATGGGTCAAGCTGATTTTGATGTTTTTGTTTATGGCCGTTTTGGTCGAGTTCCACGCTTCTGTACATCCATGTCTCTTTTTCGTGCTAGAGACCAAGCACATTGGTTGGAAGGTTCTGAGTTCAAGGGACCATTAGGAATTGACAAATGAACTCTTTTGAGGACTTCCATTTTGTAGCACTATTTTTGTTTCACACGGCCATGCAGCTAAAGTCTGCCGACAACATATCAGCAGCGATTGCGCGATACAGTCTGAATATGATATAAGAAACTGGATAGCGACGCCAAAACTTACTCTTCATTTACTCACGAAAATAGATAGTAGTTTTGTGGTAACACAGGTAGACTTTATCAGGTCAAGCCAAGAAGCCGTCATTGAAATCTAGGATGCATGTCCAAAACCACTTTCCCATAATTTCCCTCGGGGGGGTGGTTGGGGGTGGAGTCCAATAGAAGAGGCAGAATGTATGAACGTCGACTACCGAAAACGAAAGTAAACGATCAAACGTCCTGTGCTATTTCTTTTAAGAAAAAACACTGCACTATGGAATCCTTTTCAGGAATACCAATTGTTTTCTTCACGGGTCCTTATCCATAGGGGGTCAGTGAAACAACCAGTAGTGTGAAAGCTTAACATGAACTCAGTTTTTGTTTGTAGTATACTGCTCAGCAGAGTATATCGCCTTGCGTTGAGTAGATACAGAAGAATTGAGGTATATCAATGATTGAGAAATACCGTGCAATGTGTACTGTTGGGGAGCATGTCTTATTTATTCACCTGGACAGTCTAAAACAAGCAATGCAGCGAACTTCATGATGCCATGAAAAAATTCTGCTGCGTTTGGGAATGATGTTAGCACTATGGAATTTT
Organism: Opisthorchis viverrini; assembly: GCF_000715545.1. Lineage (NCBI taxonomy): Eukaryota > Metazoa > Platyhelminthes > Trematoda > Opisthorchiida > Opisthorchiidae > Opisthorchis > Opisthorchis viverrini. The sequence goes on from NW_008751952.1 coordinate 459,839, forward strand.
CAAGTTTTAATCCTTTTCGACGCAAAGTATTGTTCTGGCAAACAGTAGACCTCTGGTTTAACAAAAAGGGATTTTTATTTCGCAAAATCCCGAAAAAGTAACCGTAAATTGAAGGTTCCACATATGAAGAGCACATTTTACTGTCAAGGTATCTATTGCCCAAAGGCGAGTATCTTCATCCAACGGCAGGAAACAAAGTGTGAAACTATTGGGGGACTTGAACTTCAAACTGAAGAACTTGACCACTGACAGAAGTTGAACTGTTGAAAAAAAATCGCTGGAGTAATTAACAATATGTGGAGTACGTAGCGGATTGGTGGCTATGGATACTATCATCTGTGTTCTCAACTTACGATTCTATATTAGTAATGCAAGTTAGGTGTTCCAGTGAACGTTGGTAAGTAGTGACCGAGGAACCGACGTAGATAGAGGGGTACAGTATACCAACAGCTGTAAAAACCAGCAACATCCAGCGTTAAACCAATACCCTTAGGTGTTGTCTTAGTTTCTGGTTCTTCGTTGTCTCTAAGAATGACTGTGTTCCATTAGCGCCCATCTGTTCCAACTCGGGACATCCGAAGAGCAAGGCAAAATTATCTCAACCAATCTTTCGGATTATGTTGAGCTGTTTATTACCAGGCATGAACATTCTAATTTTACGGTAGTGTAACTGGTTTGCTTGGTGGCAAGACCGGTAAAAAGTACACAGGAGTGACATCAAAATTTTACCTTCGATGTCGAAATTTAATTGTGGAACTTTTCCCCGTTGGCAAAATTTTCTAGCATATCTTATCGGGTGAGATCGCACTTAATGAACTTTATTACTGGGTGAATCTTCTTTCAATGGTCCCAGGAACTGAACGCGTCTGCTGGTTTTATTGGCTCTTGGAAATCACAAAATCATGGACCTTTAGTGATATTAAATTTCTAGATCCATGGTGGGAGTCATCGACACCAGTATACTTGGGTGCAGCTTAACGAATTGGATACCATTCTGGTGCTGCTCAAACCAAAAGCTGCTTCACAGCAGATGAACTCAAGAAGTCTCTTTATAATTGACCACCGTGTTTTTGACTCTAAATTTTACACCACCATGCGCGTCTCTGTTCAGTGGGAAGTACCGCAAAACTATTTCCGGAGATCACCAAGTAGCATCACAAGGAGCAGTTCGCTTCCGTTCAAAATGAGATTTCCTTAAGCTCTAACAAACCAGCCTGATTTCATTCTTCACTCTTATTTAGCTTGAGAACTATCGACGGGGATAGTCGCTGTATCCTCACCAGACGTGTTTGCGTGCGCACAACGGCCATAAATGTATATGCAGCTTGTTGTCTAATTGCTCCGGGTAAATTGTGTACATGTGTTTTCACTCGATCCATTACAACGGTAGAATAGTCAGACAAGTGTGTATATCACCCACTCACGAGGGCTTTCAGAAGGAACGTATTTTCCAGAATTTGTATACTCAAGGACAGGACGAACTGACAGAATGTGTAGAAACAGTAATAATTGGATAGTGTGCGTAGGCGTGCCGCTCAGGGATGACTACAGACAGAAAATTAAGTAGAGAAATAAATACCATGCACGATCATTCACTTACTTTAACACGGCACCATGGAAGTTAAAAAACAGGTTTCTTTCATTCATGCATTGCATTGAAAAAAATTTCCAAAGACTTAAAAAAAGGCAGGCAAGTGAGTTTTATAGGCAGATTTCATCCCATCATTGCAGGTTTGATGGACCTGGTATCCTGTGCTCGCGGCATAGTTATCGCTGCCAAGTCGTTACATTGGGCCAACATAGTCGTTAGTTTTTTCAACAAGCTCGGTGATTTGGTTTTAAACGTTCATCCACAAATCGGTGAAGAGTCGTAAGCGCGGCAATGATAGCAAACTTTCCTCTCTTCTGCTTGCACTTACATAGGTTCTAAGCGGTCGCACGACTGCCATTATTTTACTTAATTATTTAACTTGGGTACTGAGTCGCCAGGTCGTCTTGATTGGTCGCCCGAGTGGTCCGTCGAATGATTTTATTTCTGCAGTTCTGCTTGACTTTTGTGACTAGTATTTCTCCTCAATCCGCAATGCGGTTCTCATTGAAATGATTGGCCGACTGAGTATCCGTTGATCTTTGGAATTTTATTCTTTGATAATATTGGTACGATTCTCATCATTCTGTTATTTGACTTCTTCTGCGGCCATGCGTTCAGCGGCTGCGTAATTTCTCGTGCGTGAAGGCTGACCAACGGATTCATTTTAGAACTGCAAGCAGTGTAAAAAGAATCACCTATCTAAGAGATCACTGGTTAGATCTCTTTGATTATACCAACGAAGTTAGTAAACATTGATCCATAAAAACCTAGCTAAGATGTTACCTGATAGAAGCGTGAATTCTGAGCTACTACAAGGTTGTCTAGACAGAAGCAATCGAGATGAAGAGATTTGGTTGGAAGCATGGACGTTTGGATCAGTGATTTTGAGTTTTAACCACTGAGATATCTAAAGCTATTTTAAACTGAGACCAAAATGTTCGGAACCTGAACACCTGGCTTGACGGACAAAATAGAAACCGAGCAGCGCACCCGAACTGCACATATTTCACTACGTGGTCAAATGATTCTCTGGTAGCAACGCGAAATATACTTATCAAGCTGCTTGATTTGAACTATATCGAAGTCATCAATGGAGAATGGCTCATTTGGTGTCTTTCACCTGAACTGTTAAGGGCATTTATTTTGGCAACGTGCCAAAGTTTTAGTGACTGAATCCATGGATTCTAATGTGAAAACAAGAATAAAACGGATTATTTGACGGATTCCTTGCGACCGTGCTTACGCAATCCGAATCAAGCCTGTCCAACAATCTTGAAATTTGCAATTATGCAGCAGTGCTGCATGGAATGTCGTGATAATTTTATATACCTCTCTGGCGTCTTTGCTCCGGCTTACAGTAACCCTAACCCACAATTTATGAACGAACCTCAACATCTAAAGGAAGCATACGAGAATTGAATAGATGCCATACCGATTATATGGTAGTAATTGTAAATTATAATGTCTGCCGTAAGTTCTCTATCTAGTGCAAACCTGGCGGGAGACCGAGCGAAAAACCCGGAATATTTCTGTCAGCTACAGAAGAGTGAGAATACTCAAGCGCTTTCGTTATACCATTTCAAATGTCATTTGAACTTTAAGATATTCATGTATCTGCAGGTAGGACCAGTGACGTCTAAGAGTACTGACACGTCGACGGTAAATCTCCTTAAGGTCATCTACCACAATACACGCATATCAGTTGCAGCATTAAAAGAACTAGTTTTGGTGATATTTGTGGTACAAGTTTAAACAAGCACCTCTCCACATAATCTTCCAGACTTGCCTGACATATCTGTGACCCACTGTCCCAGACGGAGGCAAAGTTAGAGTAAACGGCCTCCGATAGGGAAACCTGAAATTGTTATTCATGACACCAGCTAGACGACTGAAACTAAAACGATCCGAAATCACATAGTGTTTAGGAATTCCGGAATGAGCTCAGGCTTATTGTTTCCACTGTTTACTGCAGTAACGAGTTTGCTTAATCCCCTCACAGTTAGTCACTCGGAATAATCAAAGTGCTTGCCGATTACAACTTTTTATTGGATCGAATTATTGAATTTCCGTTGATCCACATTAGGAGGCTTTCTATTTTAGTTCATACGATGGAAGTGTAGTTTTAGGGAGCTGGTTTAACGAAAAAGACAGCACAACGTAAATGCAGTGAAAAAATATACGGAGGCCCAAAGGTAATTTGTGGCGAGGCTACGGACTAATTTCACGTCAAAGATAGACCATCTATTTCGTCTTATGCTTTAGTCTGTGCAATGCAGATTACCAGGTTGGTAGCTGTGTTGGAGCATGTAGGTGCACGCTAACCTATACCGAAATACAATTTCACATGCTGGATTTCATGGCAAATGAGACCCACGTCGGTGATAATAAAGAGGGGACACGCGCGCACAACTGTTCTACGAAATGTATATGCTAAAAGTTGTATTAGCGAGTCCACCGGAAGTGAATTCAAATTATCCGAACCACTGGATTTTTATTCTTCTTGCTGAAGAAGATTCTACTCGTACCATACACCTGCTATCATTTACCAGAGAGAATGCATGAAAACAATAAATATGCGATAGGAAGCTTCACTTACGTAAATAAACGTTAAAATTTGGTTTTGAATTACCATTCACGTTCCGAAGGCCATGAACGCACCAGCTGATAATAGGAACAAAGTAAATGCAGTAGAATAGTCAGAAATGCACTACGCACATAAAAGTCAACTCCCGATTAGTACAGGAGACTAAGCTTCTAATCCCTGGTTATTAAGATCCATCGTTCATATCTCGTCCCAAATTACTTAATCTGTTTGCTGCTCATTAGTTATGTAAACGATAGTAGAAGGAGTGTACTTTCACTCGCGAAAGTCACTCGTCAAATCTGTTTTTACGTTATCACCACGTGTTTGGGTTCAGGTGCACATATAGCTCTGCATGGCACTTTGTTTTTCATTAGCTCTTATAGACGTAAGCCTCGAGATAGACTACCCAATCTCACTTGGCATGTCAGTTCCACCTGTCTCAGATTATGCACCGAAAGGAGATAACTGCCACAGACAAGCGAAACTTTCAGCCGAGATTCAACGAATACCTCTGTGATAACTAAATGCTTATGTAAATATGGCTGGTCGTCGAAATAACCGCTAGCACTGCAAGCACTTGAATCGCCTAGGCTAGATGATTAAAAAGCTGGTCTATCTTTTGCTAACTGGCACTGCAAGTGACGACAAGAAATGAATCAATGCATGTGTGGCCAAAAACCCCATTTTACATTCGATCAGGCCTTATTACATCAAACGTTTTTTCGAGAAGATATCGGATTCATTCCTTAACAGGGCTAGCCAACATAGGGTTTAAGCATAGGCAATTAATGTGGAACACTCTGTATTGGGATGAATACTTAGTGTTTGCTCCCTAGCATTTAATAACTAAATGCATCACGCAATTCTGAGCTTTTCATCAAGCTGGGTTGAAACGGGGCGCAAACCATAGGGACAACAAATCAATTGTTTATTTCGAAGCGTTGTATGTAGCCATGGTAACTGGGACAAATAACAGTTCCAAGAATGACTATCCGAATCTGGAGGCAATCTTTGTGAAGACGTGATTTTTACCCGGACGGTTATGCTTTAGCGAAAAAACACGGTTTTATTATATAAGAGAATGTCTGTAGCTCAGGTAGCGTAGATGGTCGTTGGCTTTTCCGCTGAGCTGGGCAAACCAACGACCACACGGTTTTGATAGTTGGGACGAACAAGAAGCCTTATAAGAACCAAAAAAATCTTTGGAATATCTTTTTTCATTCGGAGGAGTTTTACTCAGTGCAGATCAATTTCGCGTCAAGGTTGATGGTGAATTTTAAAGAGCCTGTTATCCCACAAATGCGAGTTAACAGCCGATTATATTGCGCACATCAGTCGTTTAACTCTAAAAAATTGGATCCGAGACCATCGCTTATCGACTGGTTTTACAGTTCCATAAAGATTGATAACTCCCACTCTGCTCAAATTTGTCTTCTTTTTGTGCCGTTGATGCTTGTCTGAAAGAGACTGATTGTGGTAATCTAACTTCATCTTTCTTACCTGATTTCGACTACCAAGATTGATGATTAGCTGTATCAGAAATGACATGACGATACCATGAAAATCCGTTGATAGCCACCTCTTTAGCTCAGAGATTCGTCTTTGATTTCAGTGAACTTAGCTTGACGAGGAAAAGATTCCGATCGTGAGCACAAATTGTGGCTACGATTTTGAGACTTGACAAGCTGGGCGTAGAATAAAGAAAATAATTGTTTACTGGAGAGTTCACAAAAATTCTACTTGTTTTGTTTTTCCACATTGTGGAAAACGTATTATGACGCACAGGATTATGAATAGAAGTTATCATGGTGATGAGTAAGTAAAGTGAGTGTAAAGTAACAGACATCGGGTAAAATTCTGTCTGTTAGTTTTAAAAATGATCAGTCTAACATAATACTCTACTTGTTGAGTTTTATCAAGGTAGGGAATATAGAGTCCGATATATCTAAAATTACATCAAATTTCAACGCTTAAGTTGAGTAAAATTGCCCAATGTTAAACGTTGTCTGTTGCCATTACGAAATAGTGGGAACAAGCCCGATTTGACCTCAGTTCTGTCAAGCCACGGAGGAGGCATGAAGGCGGCTAAATAATGCAAATAAAGCCGATATTTGTTTTGATCGTCACTTGTTATTTTCTAACAAACCAAACAGCCATAAACAAAAATGTTGCTGGAATCATTGGTATCGTTATTAAGAAACGATATTTGTGGTATTTAGTAACATGAAAGATGAAATTCGGTTGAAAGCTGAAACCGGAGTATATCGATGATTAGGTACCTGGACTGGAAACCAACGACATATATTACGTCATTTTAGTTATCACACCGGAAAGCAATAACGATTAAAGTTTTCCCAATGTCCCCTATGGTTCGCCTTTATTTTCGAGGGGCCAATTTACATCAAACAACCATAAATGATTAGGAAGTCTTTCATAATCAGTGCTCCTAACCTGATTTCATTCTTTATTACCAGTTCAACGTAAGTGACACCTACCTTCCATAGTATGTTTCGCAAAATTTGGTTGTTGCTTCGAGCTCTTTAATAGGGTTACTAAATGCGCATGACGCTACTTACAGTTTTCTGCTTTCTTTTCTAGGTTTTCCAAACCTTGGGTTTTGCTAATGAACATGAGCCCTAATAAAACTTTCATGACCCTATAAATGTTTTAAGATTGTCTCGGTTGTTCATTGAAATACAGAATTAATAGTTGTGAAGGATTATTTTAAGATGGCCAAAGTGGCAAAACCTTTCTCTTTGATGATTACTGGAAATGCACTAGAAACTTGGTTATGTAGCACAATTTTAAGGTAAAACAATAACGTGTGTCCTAACAAAACTTTGATCTCAAGGTGAGGACGGTTACTTATCTTCAAAAGAAGTGTCTCCTGGGATTACTGCAATATAAAATCCTAATTCGGTTAAGAATAAGAGTTTCTGTTCTATGGTTGCACCATAAGTCAGGATGACTCTGCAATATTATCATAACTCACTTAATAATCAGCAGTACGTACTCCAAGCTTTCGAAGTAAAAAGCAAATTTTTACCCCCGGCTCAACAAAAGTTGGTAGCTCAAAAGTTACCTAGTAGATTAGAAGAAGACGGAAATGCGGTAGGTACTCGCCCTTAGTGTGATATACTGGCAGCTTAATGAAGTTGAAGCCATGAGACACTTGGAATCCATGAAACCAAGTACACATACGTTCGGAATAGATTAAGATGTGTTTAAAATCCGAGATTAAATAAGTGAAGCAAGTGAGGAGCTATGAACGCAGGTTTAGTGCAAAGATGGGTGAGACAGAGAGTAACGAACGTTCATTGAGTTGCATGAGTTATGATGAACTTGTGTGGGTTGATTAATAACCCAGACCGAATACTCAAGAAGACAAGGTTGGGCATTTAACCTTCTCAAGGTGCAACAAAGCAATTCATGGCATCAAAAGTAGGGAAAAAGTTGGACGCACTGAAACTTGGAGTGACGGCTTTTCAAAGATTCTAGAGGTACTGAGACCCAGCGTGTTTACGAGATTGCTCATCAGCCCCACGACTCACGAACATACCTTTGTAGATAACGGTACCGAGAGTAAACAAGTCCAGGGTGTTTCACTGTCTTTGAGACAGATGCGCTCCTTAGCGAGAGGCCGCGGAAGATATGAAGAAATCTTTCATTGGAATTTTATTTTACAAGTTGCGGACTAAAGTGTGGCGTGATTTCGAAATTAACATTGGCATTACTGTAAGCAAACTTTTAGGCATTATTCCAGATATGGACTTCCTAGGAATGATAATTTAATTTTAAAATGCACTAAATTTTTGTGGAGGAGCAGTGCGAAAATGTTTGATGGAAGTAATTAGTCAAAGGAAGTGAGTGGGATGAAGCTGATGGAACACAAGAAGCTTTGTGACTAATACGAGGTTTGCTAGGGCCGTATTATTGTCCGTAACTTCAGGCAGAGGAATAGCAGTTTTGTACCATTGGGAGAAGATTTATTGTATGTCTGTGCGTTTGTGTGCTGTGAATACTCCCGTCATTGGCCCTCGCGAGGGTGGAAGTCTGATTTTACGTTAGCTTTGCATTTGGCATTCGCTATAGAAAAAAATGTCACTGGGACATGAAAGCTGTCACTCAAATCCGAGCAGCATTAGCTGAAATACATTAACTGGATCTCTTGTGTTCAGGGCAAAGCCAATGAGGTGACAGGAGGAAACGGATGACGGTATCAACTTCCTCTTCGGAATGAAAGAATTATTAGACCAACAAACCTGGAAATAGAGGCTGAGTGACGTCATAGTTACAGGAAATCACGGTTTTAGATGAATACAAGCAATGTGGAATAAGATGAGACGTTCTGGGGCTGAGTGAACGTTACCATTCAAATTCATCCGGAAGATTTTTAAATTTGACGGTATAAATGCGCAAGTGCAGACGTTATTTCTTTTGGTGAGTCGGTCCGTGTTTGAGTAATGGTTGAAAGAGAGTGGTTCACAACACAAACTTAAACCACAAAGCAAAACAAGCCCGCCATTAGCATTGGTGCCAAAAGACTTTTGGATTCCCAGTGCATTTTAGACCTTGTCTAGCTTCATTTGACAATGCCATGTAAAGGCCTTCTTCGAAAAACTTTTACTGAAAAAGGTGGAATACAAATCAACCTGAAACAGACCATTCTGGGACCTGTTTAACTTGCCTCCTCATAAGATTATGCGCTATTCTGAAACTATGACTTATTCATGGCGCAGGATTGAGATGTATGCCGAAAAAACTGATTTCCAATTCACCGTGCATAGTTGTCTACTGCATATCTGATTACTGGGTAACGCAAAAAGTAGCAGTGATAGTGGCCACATCCTTAGAGGATGGACATACACCCTGTTTCATCTGTGTTTCCTACTCAAGAATTCAGCCTTTCACTGGGCCATACCAAGGTTACCGGTTCCATTCAGCTAAATTTCAATCTTTCTCAACATGCACCCAACCAAAGTTACGTTTGTGGGAAGAAGCGTTTTTTCAAGACTCACTTAAAAGCAGGTTTATAGGAGTATTCTGGAAAAATGTGGGAGTTTGGTCCACATATGGATTATCAGGTAGGTTGAAGATGCACCACTGTAGTGAGCACCGGAAAACGATCGCGAAGTTGTGCACCATGGTACAAGTAATGTAGCTGTAGAGTGCGAGGTGTAGTTGGGCTGGAGTATTCCATTAGCTTTCAAATAAACTATTCATGTTCTTAGTGAATTGTCCCGCATGAATGTGAGATACAAATCGGATGCGAGAGGGATGATACAGGAACAAACGCCTGAAAACCTATCTCGTTGTCAGTGCAGGGACCAACACTAGACAACAAGGAGACCATTGTACTTGCGACCAACTGACGTTTACCATTCCTGAAGGATTGTGCGCAAGACTGTGCATCGCCAATAATGAATATGTACCACTTGCCAGGATTGACTGAAAACGACAAAACATGCTGATCTTTCCCGATACAGTGTAGTCTTGTAGGCCTGTTTCTAATCAGAGGTTGAAGACACCGTGTTAATTTGCAAACAGGTGCTGTCAATAAAATGAACTAGACTTGTTGACAGATGGTTTGTTAAATGGCCTGTTTCACCATGCAGGATGAACGAGGCATGAAATCAAGTGCCAGATGGACTCCATCTGGAATTCGCTTTTGTTCCGGGATTTCATCGATCAGGGCGCCAAAATTTAGAGCTGTTATAATGCGGATCGTAAAAATGTGAGGATTGTTTTTGCTTTTTCGCAGCAGCAAACTATTATGCGTAGTGGGTTCTGTGAATAAACAAAACAGCTTGTTATCCAGGATGACAAATTGTGTCAAATGTGTTTTCCGGATAGACCATTCCGGGGCAATGGGTTTGACACTACAGTGAGATCCGGGGACACGGAATGAGTTTGCCAGTAGATCGCCTAGAAACCACACTCTATCTGCATACCATTTTCATGCTTCAGACGGGTAACGATATTCGGCTGAAAGTTGGAGTGGCTGGCATTCATCCAACTACTTGAAACCTTTAACTAATAAAATTAAACATTTTCCAGTGCTTGGTATTATTTGATAGTGTTTAAATACTTACTCTGGTATTATCCATGTATTTTTATCTCATTTTTTTGAAACAGCACTCCACTTTCCAGCATTGGAATCCTCCACTGAGGGATCTCTAATATGGGGTGTTTTTTCCCAATGTTTCCGTGATAATTCTGTCATAATTGTTTTAAGATCCCGGTCGTTCAAATATGGTGTCTTTTCAATGCTGATACCACGAACAAAATTATCTCCATATACCTCTCTTTCTAGCCGAAGCTAGAAGGGGAGCGACCGATAAAATTGAAAAATGGTCACGTTATCAGAAACGAGGTAAGTCCTATCACCGATTATCTTTCATTACGGGAGAGTAAACGACGCCCGCAAGAGCCGATATTTCCTTCCAGATTCCTTCAAATTTACTGGATTTGATGCCGTAAGTCATTTTATTGAAAAGAGGCACGCTATAATCATACTATCTCCCGTTATACTGAACTCTTGCTCTTTCCAGCGAGTTCTTTGAGGGATATGAAGGACCCTTGGACAAAATCAGGAACACCATAACACTAATTATGTTTCTCAGTATGCAATTTGTGATTGTCAAAATGTCGATCAAAACTCTGTGCAGTGAAGGTCACTTGCACATCTCTTCAGACTGCCGACACGATATCTGGAGCTGGTTACTGTTTCGTACCTACACTGAATAGCACCACTGATCTCAAAGTCAACTGAGGCATCACATTTCACCCTTTTATACCCAGGTTGCTGTACGCTTTCTCATCTAATTTCATCTCCTATGGTGACAAGGCGACTCAAACACATGACAGTTAGCTCCAAGAAGACAGGAGAGTTTGAACCGACACGGTGTCTCACGACAGCAAACACAATATATATATATATATATAATGAAGTGAGCTCCCAAATAAGATATATTCAGAAGACTTTTTGAAGTGATGGTTCGAAGAAGTGAGGGATAAATGTGTTCTTCATCGCCTGTTTGCCACACTGAGGAGTGGCAACGCCCATGAAACCGAATGCTTTTTATCAGCTCTCATGAAAATTGAATGAGCTTTCCCATGCGTCTTCAGTCAACATATTAATAACTTATTAATAATAATAACATATTAATAATTTACTTCGCAAAGTTGCGAACCTGCACAATAGCCACCGACCATATTGTCAGGCTTTTGCTTAACCCAGCTTTAACAGAAACAACAAATACGAGAGGTCATCACAGGGTTTATTATATACGGAAGAAAACAGTGATGGTCATCGGGAGCTCGAGAGATACTGATTTACCAGACGTTGGCTCACCCTGGCTTGTGGTTTTACTTTCGATCAGCAGTTTTATTGCGGAAAGTGTCAGTATTCTGTACAGACTAAGAGCTCAATTATCGGTCAATACAGGTTCTATCAAGTCAACAAGCGGTCTCCGATATGCATGGACTAATGTGCGGATGGTGCCTACGGAGTATTCTCGGAAGTAATTGCTGATAAATCCAAGCCAGACTAGAGAGCATTACGTTTTGCACAATGTCACCAGTTATATTCTAGTTTCAGTGTACAACGAACATCGCAACAACTGTGCTTGTTCAAAGAGGCAATTTTGAGTGTTCTATTGAAGAATTTGTTGCCTTTTGGGTTCCTTCTAGGCAAGGTTCATCCTCAAACTAGTCGCTGTTTTTGATAGATTGTGGAAACGATATTTCAGTAAAAATCTAATCGAATTCTGCGGAAAGCTGTATTCAGCATCATTAACTAAACGCACGTAATATTTATTAAAAAAACAGTTAACAAACAGTCAAACAGAGATGCATCATATAAATGCGGTGCGGAAATTTATAAATAAGAAATCGAATATATGGTGGTCATCTGTATCTGATATAACACAACATATCTGACTGTTGTTAAACTAGGACCTCTCACTTAGGAATTAACCAACACAAATGACGTATTTATTGTCACCTGGAGAAAAGGCTACGAGTTTGCGGCAATTTTGCCACATCAACAGGAAGTGAAAATGTTGGATTATAGGCCATGAAAAAACTTGAATTTGGCAAAGGTTGCCAACTGATGTGATGAGACTTGAGTCTAAGCAGACCCAGTTCAGTTACAGAAGATAAACGTTCGGACTGTGCAAACCAGGAACACGATAATGCTTTTTCACCACGTCTGCGGATAAAGTAAGAATGTGATCCAACTGCAACTTCAAATACTATGTCTTTGGCCTAGAGTTTTAAAGGTCGGGATGCCTATAGAGATTTCGAATAAATGATTTATTTCTTTGCCCCTATACTATTGTTCTTTACTTAACAAATTCCCTCCACCCCGGAAGTACATTCAATGATGCGTGCCTCATAAACTTTGTTTAGGAGGAGTCATAGTTGATGCAAAGCCGGATAACTTGATCTTGAAAGATAAGCACTTTGTAAAAAAAACCATTTATTTTGTTGCCGTCTTTTTGAAGGACAAAGATGTTTGCTGGGAAATAGAAAAATGTTTACATAGTGTGTGTGAGAACCAACATAAAGTGTCACGTGATCACTTGCACGAATTGTATTAAAGAAATACATCAAAACAAATTCCTCTCTCTTGGGGCCATGCTTGGAGTATAGCCAGCAAACTGTTGGATGGAAAAAGGCGAGAAAAACAAACCGCACTGACATCTTTCAGTCCACTCTACTGTGAACTGGATCTCAGTTAAGTATAACTTCTGACTTTCGTAAAAATAAACAGAAAACAGTAGTATGTGAACAAACAAAATGTAAACTCATATCAAATATTCTAGTATCAGTACAACAGCGAAAACGTCCAACTATTCACAAGATATGATTATTTGCTGTATACTTCTTCTGTGTATTCTGGTTCGCCGTACGAAAGTTGACGAAAATTGTCCATCAGACCTGAACTTTCTTATTCTTATCTGAGAACATATCTTGTCGCTTAATTTTTACTAAAACTATGCTGACATTTCATCATGCGGAAGGATGTTCATTCTGGCATTCATGCGGTTAAGATTCGTCTACTCTTTATCCGATCATTCCAAATCAGACTAGATTACCACAACCCACTGCCTTGTTGTTACATAGTGGCACTCTGAACCGTAAGAAACTGAGACAACGGTGACGAGTGGGACTATTGAGAGAGCTGGGAAATATAGAAGGCCTAGCAATGGTCGCTTTTGGACCGAGCCGTCGGACATGCATCTATATATATTTTTTTAATAGAGCAGTTAAACAGCACCAGCACAGATCTACAGAGAAGCTGTCAGCCAATTTCATACGTCTGAACATAGATCGTGCTTTTGTTAAGAAGACCAAAGAATGTGACTCTCACATGTGGTAACGCTGGGCAGTACGTTCTGCTTTAAAGATTATTACACGAGTCTCTGGACGTTAGTCTGGATATATTAGGTATTATCCGATAAGAGTAATGCAGCGAAGTGGTAACAACCAAATACCCACCGACATCCGTGGGAGAAATTTAAGTCCGTTTCCAAGCGCTCAAAATTTCGAGACCAAGGTGCGCTATACTCTTTCGCGTCAACCGCAAATCCAGGGAAGCCTTGCAAATAGTATGAACAACTGATAAATATACATATCCCACGACAAAATATATGCCAAAGGAAATTTTCCTACTTTTCCTTGTTTTTGGATCTCCGATGAAGCCTGCCGTCCACCAACCCAAATTTCGCAAGACCAGTGTGTGGCAAACATAGTAGAAGTCTGTACGATAATGGTTGATTATAAATCAAACGACTGGTTCCATCTTTTCGTCAACATTAAATTTAACGTCATCGTCAGCATCAGGATTAATATCTGTTGCATCAGCATCCTCACTATAGTTTTCGTTGATTTCGGTCGTCTGGAATTTCTTCAGGTTGAACTGAGTTGTAAGGTTTAAATGCATAATTCAGGTTTGGTGAAAGCTAGGTTATGGGACACATATTCGTGCTTGAAGTAATTGTGAAGGCTCTTGAGGGTGTACCTTTTGTCTGCGCATCTTTTCGAGTCCATTGCAGATATTCTACAGAAATGGATGAAAAAAGGGAACAGACAAATTGCCTTCCAAAAGGATTGTGATATTGTCGAGCTTTCGAATGAGCGATAAAGGGACCAGGAAGAATGGATGTCCGAGGACTTTGCAATCAAGAATTTTTGGCAAAGTTACTTTTGAGCTACATGGGCTTAGTCCATTGGTTCTTAAATAGAAACGCATAAAGTACCACTGACTTGACCAACTATGTTTTTCCACGTAGGTTTATGCTCTCTTTTACAACCGCTTGGATCACCCTCCTGATCATTTATGTTACCCTCAAGGTAATTGGTGGTTCATGGTGTTTAAACGATTATCGAGCGAGGTAACAGAATTCAAGCTCTGTTGTCCAAAGACCAAAACAACGAATGAAGAATCGCGATTATTCTAGGTGCACTGCAGCACAGCTATATTCGACAGCCTTGGATCACAACTCAATCTTAAGTCATTTCTATAGAATTTACACACCACACTCTCGCAATAAGTACGGATCGAATCCATCTGTGCTTCCTTAGGTGACTGTTCATGCTGACCAGATAAGTCTGCGAGTGAATTCGGACGTACTAAATTTACAGAAACTGACGACCAACAGGACAAAACCAGAAAGAAACAATTGAGTGTCAGAAATGGGTGTCTTGGAAACAATCTCGTCTTATTTGTTTAACCACACTACTTTGTATGCGGAATACTGAACTAATGCTGTGATTTAAACGGGACAATTTGGTAATAAATAGTCTACCGATGTAGGTCAATCTTGTCAGATGCATACATATTAAAAATCGATGCTCTGATCGGAGCGACGATCAGAGTGACACGTGGAGATCCACCTTCTTTTAGGCTTTAGTAAAATAAGTTTCCCATAAAATGTCCGAATTCAAAAGGGGAACCGCTATTGGTTGTTGTGTGAGTTTATCGAATTCGGCATGGAGACTACAGAACAGAGATAAACTCACATGAATTATATCGATTTTGTTGATGTCGCATCATATCTGTCCATCAGGGTTTTTTTCCGGCATACTTGGACAATACTTCGAAAAATCGACCTAAAAATGCTAGTTTTCTCGAGGTGTGCAATAAGCTTGGATTAGTTATGTCTGACATCAGCCGTGTGATTTCGTCCGGCTGCAAAGAAAAATGCACCAGGAATGGGAAGTACTGTAGTGGACGTCTGACGTAACTTTATTTTTACATATTTGCCCAGACGATTTACAATGATCCGTTCGAGTTCACCTTTGAACCTGGCAAAAAAATAAAAATAAAGCAAATGGTCAAAAGCAGCCAAAGTTTGTAAAGTAATAAGTAACCAGACCTTCTTCGGACAGTTTTTTGGCTTATATCAACGGAAGTTGCACCAATATAACTCTCTTACCACAAGCAAGCGGAAGATACTCGTGAGAAATTTCTTCAAAACCACAGTGATCTGTCGGAGCCTAAATTGCCTCATCACATGGTAACCTCTCGTGATGGACCAAAGAGCAATGTATTGAATGACTGGTTTGATTTTCCAAAATTCCAATCTGGTATCCTTGCGATATGTTTCGTGGCATGAATACTCCCCCGCAGAAAAATGGGTTGAGAAAAAGACGAATATTTCCTTACAAAATTTGGCATATTATATAACTCTTCCCGGACCAGCGATTATAACAGGAAACATACTTTGGGGAGAATGGAACTAACGTGAAAAACACTGTTTCGTAGGTAACCGTGGTAACGACAGAAATTTTGTGGATGTTCTGCACGGATCTAACCTTGAAAACATCAGTTTGGAGGAGATTAGATGGAGCATTGTGGTTCTCTTACACTGCTAATTGTTTGAAACAGAACTAGGTGGCAATTAAAGCGAAATCGAGAACTCATGTTCGTGGCGCCCTTCGATGCGATTCGTGGCAACGATCATTCTTCCGTAGAAGAAACATGTTTGATAATAAGAATTCAGAGCGAATCGTGCATATAACTGAAATATATTTTCCGTCCTAAAATATATTTAGTACCTAGCCAGCAATAAGCGTATGTCCAGCCTCATTACTTTCCCAAGCAGTTTAAGGTAACAAACGAGGAAATGAAAATATACGCCCTGCTGATTGGTGGACTGTGAGGTCAGGGGTCGTTTCCGTTCGTTGAGGCGTAAACAGCGCCTTCAAGTCCGGATGCCAGAATAGGACGGGATATACAACTTTATCTCAGGGGTTTGGATTTGGCTTTTATTAAAAGTGCCAGGTTGTTTAAAGTAGATTTCACGCGTGTATCAAAGAACAAAAATCTCAACAATAAATGGTGTGCATTCTGCGAATCGAAAATTCCACTTACAAGATTTGTTGAGGACACATTTTATCCCAGTGCGACGCGAAAGGTAACCGACTACTCTCAATTTGACTCAGCATAAAAACCAATAGATGTGGTCCATTTCTGTCGGCGGTTAGAAAACCAAAACAAACGTTGACCATTTTGAAAGTCCTGTCTGACACTGTCAGTGTTTTATCTCTATCGAAGTCTTTCCTACAGACTGTGTTCCGCTTACGGGAACTGTTGTCCTATTTGTGACTTTTTTCTTTCATGCCCAGAATTCTGTGAAGTCTCCGAACATCTCGTTGTGTATGTTCGTAAAGCAGCAAAGCCTTTACGAATCATCCTTCGTTCTTTGAATATTGAATGGATCCACTGAACCTCATGAATGAAACATTTAAGCAAAGCACTGCTGACGAAAAATGAAATCTGTCTAGATTTTCCGGCTTTGTCGGTTCACTGTTGCGCTGTTCCGCGTTACGGACCACTGAATCAAAGGGATAACTGTTCCTGAAATTTTTGTCCGTTTAAAACAACCAATGTTCTGTTTAGCCTACAGTAGTCAAGCTAGATGTGTTGACAACAGTGGTAGTCATGTACGAAGAGGCTATCAGAAAAAGGAGAATCTTTGAGCCTGTTTTAAGCATGCTTAATGCTTTAGTACTGTTCAAATGAGAAAATTATCTGCTTTCTGATGGCTCAAAGCTTTCGAGCAGTGACAATCAAATTTATGAGAAATGCAATCAAAAAATCTCAACCATTACCGGTTGTAGCTGTAGCTTCGTCTTCGGTATATGCAACACTGACGTGAGTATTTTTGGAAAGAAACGATCTTTAGGCTCAAATGGAGATACGGAACCAACTTCATTATAACGTTTGTCAGTGCGGAGATGCATCTCCTCCTCGTTAAACAGACAGTGTGATACAAAGTTTGAAGTGCTTGTTTTGTTACAATGAGCAGTTAAGTTTGGTTGCTAAGTTGACCAAAGCACTAGTTCAGGCAGTCCAAACACCAGTTCGAGCAGCCCGCCATGTCAGTTGTTCTGTAATGTTTTGCACTTCTACACTCCTCTAGAAACCAAGCGGCCTAACTGGCTCTCTTAAACATTTTTGATCAGATTTGGGGCATTTTACTGTGCTCGAACATAACTATGACCGGAAACCTCCCAGCGTTTCGGGTGCAATGACTACGCCTTTGATTTTCAAACTCGTGGGTTTGATAGATTTGATCTCCCACGGGGATCATCAAATAGAAAACAATGTCTGTCTTCTCTCCGGTAATGAAGTTTTCCGGTTAACTTGGTATCCTCGGCTGAGCCAAAAAAACATTTCAGTTTAGATATATATTATCAGACAAAAACACATCTATCATATATATTGTCTAGTTAATTGCTCTTATTAATGTGAGCTTGACATTCTGCATTTCTATTCAAGCAGCCATCTTTTATTAATATCAATTACTGACTAACCGACTCATGGACAACCTACAACGGCGATATGTGGCCTGATGCGTAGACCTTCGGTAAACGAACAGAACGTGCAGAGGTTCGAGGAAAGAGTAATCCTAACTCACTTTTGTTTACCAACCGGTCATAATTTGACCAGTGTTCTTTGATGTCTGTGTGTGCTGTTTATAAAAACACAATGATTCAAAATAAAATTGGTTGAGCCAACTGTCTCTTCACTCTCCACACGCTTTCAGCTGCTCACCTCTGAAGACCTAGAGGTCGCTGCGGCTGGATGTGCCGGGGTCAGCATTGTCAAACGCCACCTGATGGGAAGTTTCTGGCTTGAGAAGATACATCTTGATGGTCAGCTGCTTGTAGTTCATCCCAGAACGCACGTGAAGTTTTTCCAAAGGCTTGAAGTTTGCATTTGTCTTTTTATCGTGTCTGCTTACGCCCCGACCGACGTAGCCACCAACTTAAATTGATCATATCACCATCAGTTACCTTACTTTATTCATAAAACACTTATGCGCTGAGTACTGCTTGCAACTATTTTCTCCACTTTCTTTGCGGAAATCAGATTCGATCTATTTAGACACCACAGGAAGTAGATGAGTCTTACTACTGTTTGAACAACATTACAAAAAACAGCAAATGTGACTGTAGCATTCGGCTTGCAATTAATGATGACGGTTACACTAAAGATAATTCTCAACCTCCTTTCAGGAAAGCCCAGGTTCATTCCCGGATAATGCGAACGTCAGTGATGTGTGATTTTGCATGCGCCATAAAATCACCGCATTTATAGCGTAAATAACATTATGCCTCTCTTTCGTGACCGACAGTTCATTGGGGAATGGCCACTGTAGTGTCAAATTGTGAAATTTATTGCTCCCGGAAATGGTTAATTCTGACGAACTTTGCAAATTGATTTGGTTTAGTCTGGGGCTGTTTTTTTTCCTCTGCAGTAAATACTTGGCGAATGACAGCACTTAAATCAGAGTTAAATGAGCTGTCTTCAACAGTCGGCTGTCTGACTGGTCCGATTTCACGAAGCAGTAAATGATTACTTAAAGCTGTAGATGTAATTTGATTCTCAATAGCTTGTTTGGGCATGAGGATTTTGATATTCTGGTCAGTGGCTCGTTGGAGACTTAAATTTACTTTGTTTCGTCGCTTTCCTCTATCAGTCCTTTAGTTTAATTCTTGATATACTTCTGTTTGGGTCAGCCTTTGAGTACTACAAACTTAGGTAGCCACACTGTGACTGTCATATACATAGGGTACATTAGGCGAAAACCGCACAGCACATATCTTTTCTTACTTAGAGGAAAGAATAGATTGCACACGAAAACTATCGTTTGGACGAAAGATTGGAATTTTTTTGACTGCAGGTAACCACACTACTTAACTTTTTTGAACGGGGTCGTTTATAATCTCCTGACGCAAAATCTTCCTCGCCTTAGACAATTCGATGTTGACCTGGTCTCGAAACTATTAAGTCGCCCACCGAGCCGTTTCATATAAAAATCTGGCTCCTTAAACAACCGGATAAACAGTAAAATACCTACAGAAATCGCGGAATTTGCTGCCCTGCTTAACATACGAAGACTATCTGTTGAGGTTTTTCAGAACTTACCACTGACAAAAAATTGTTGACGGGCTTTTGAACTGACGTGTGACAGTTTCTGCATGACAGCATTACTCACCTAATTTCAGGACGCTGATGAGTGGATCACTCACCTGATTCAACCAGAGTATATGAATCTGGTCCACCAGAACAACAACTTTGCTTGAACCGAATACTGCAGTGCCTACAGACTATTTTTGATTTTTCTCTAAACTGACTGCCAAGTTGGTCTTGTGTGAGTGTGTTTTAATCCCGACAGCCTCGGTGAGTCAGCTCCTAGGAGATTGGTACTTGTTTACACGCTTCTCTAGTTCATGTTAGGCATTTGTTGGTTATTCTAGCAGTGCAGGAAACACGTAAACTAATGCTTTTGAGGTCAGTCCTCACTGTTTTCATATATTAACTACATCTGTGGTTACGCGTTGTACGGCTATATTTAATCTGTTGTTTAGCCTTTCTACCTGAATAAGAGGTCAGTCACTGAATGCTCACAATAATGTCTATATGTTTGTGTTGGCATTCATGGCGCAATGCATGGTATGTACAAATACACTGTCGTTTTCTCCTCTTATTAGCCCGAGTGTTCATCGGCTGGACCGTAACTTTACAAACTTGTTAGTCTACCAGCACATCCAAATTAAATGTGCAACTTACTAGAGATCGCAAACAGATGAAAATAACTTGGTCTCGTACAACATTTATCAAAGCAACAGTCGTGCAGTGCCTTCTGAATGAAAAAAAGTTTTGAAAATGATTAAGGGGAAACCATAATCACTTTTAACGGTGCTTTTTACGCAGTCATAGAGTTTCGAATGATAGAAATGCGGTGTGCATCTCTTCAACTGGCTGAAACCCCTTCAATAAAGCGCGCTGTGCGGAAGATCGATTCGACAGCGTGCTTGTCTCACAAGTGCACGGTGGCCCCTTAGGAGTATGCATCTTCACCATTTTGAGGCTCATCCATGTCGTGCACTGAAACAGTTTTTTTAATTCGCACATGCACTTGCCGATGCAGAACACTACAGTTGTAACCACATTTCAACAACTGGAATGGCTTTCGACCCAAACTTTCAATACTTTGGCGCACTGCGGTTTTGATATAGCCATGATCGCCCGCGATTTGTAAATTCATGCCAGGAATTAGAATACATGGCTCAAATTTCCGGCTGGTTTCTCTTGCTCGGATCTTCCGCTGCGCTTCAAAGATATGAATACAAATTCTCAACGCTAAGCGGCCCAAGATTTTTTTGAGTTCGAAAATGGATCGATGCAAAGTTATTTCTTTCACCTACCCGAAATCTATTGAGCGGCCGTCCGGTGACTGAATTTTGGGTCTGAGTTACGAAATCCCTCACTACATTGTCTTGTCCAGATCGGCCAAACTTTCCACCACATTTTTGCTGCGTCCGGCCTTTGTTTACACACTCATTCAAATGTCTTGAAAATCCACGCCCGAAAATTGGAATGCACCACGTCCGTTTCAGTGCAAATCTCTATTCCCAAAAGTATCAGTAATTTTTGCTCACCGATCACTCGTTTGTTTTACAAAGCTCGCGAAGTCCAAGAGGATATAACATTCTTCGGAAACTCTCTCCTATGGGTTTACAAAGTCGCTAGCACTATAAGTTCTCGTTTCGTTCGTCCGTTTGAAGTAGATTTCATTGTAGACCAGTCTAGTGTGTCCTGTTTTAACACGTTTTTTCCAAGCGTGGATCATGTATCCTATTGAAAGTTTTCGAATACTTGTGCAAACTTATCAAATTAAACGAGTAGACATTAAATGGTTTCATAAATAACTGTTACCATGATTTGCACGATTTGCTTGTGTTATTCATAAACCGTTTAAACAACTGGCAGGTGCTACTGGAGCTTCAAATTAACTATCAGATCGATATTTCTTGCAATTTCTAACGAAGTTGACTTGCATAAAAATTTGGGCCTGAGAGCCACGGGCATCCGTTTTAGTTACTGGGCACTAGTGCACTGTCGAAATATTTTAAAACCTCCGTATGGGTATCGCAAAAACGTTGCTCATTCTATAGGTGAACGTTTCCGACATAAATTTCAGTGGAACTCTGAGAAACCTATTGGTGGTTACAAACTGCTAAACCTTAGGAAAGGTTGCAAGGAAGCGAATCTTATTTAATGTACAAAGACCAAAGGGCTCGATCCGGTAAGAAACCGGTACTTTCATACTAAATTCGATGTTTCGTCAGTCATCCATTCGAAGAGCCTCCGCAAGACATATATTCACTTGGCAATTAATGGAAACAGTCAGAATATTCGGTCCCACACTCCTGCAATTTGGAGTTTCAACTAACACATGTCTAATTATGTGACCCCAATTTCCCCTAAGATATCCGAGATGTATTCTTCAGGGTCAGATCCAAGGGAATAATGTGAGCTGCTAAAAATGGGGAGCACTCCATACAATGGATTTGCGTCATGACTTCAGTTTCCTACAAGTCGTTCCAGGACGCAGAAAAAACGCGACTGTAACAACAGAAACGATCGCCATTCGACAGCACCAGTACAATTATCACCAATAAAATCAAATGAATGCATTGAGTCTGCCCTGGGCGGCCAAACACTTTACCAAATTGACAACAGTTGGCTTGCCTGGTTCTAACTTTGGTGCCCTGCACCTAACCGCGTAAATTGCTTATATACAAATATTTCTAACATCCCACTCCATTTACAGTGATATTTTTCATTAATCGGAGACAACGTTTTGTAACACAAGATGGCGTGGGATTGTATGGATCCAACTGACCTTGATTATAGTTAAATAGTTCGGAGTATTTTATGCCATTGGAAAAGAACACACACGATACACGCTGCTATTTTTACGATGTTGGGGTACTAAGTTCTGATATTAGCCTCACGCCATACAACAATATACTGATTGACCATCGGGACAGAGAGGTCAATATATCAATTGCACCCTGTTATTGTTGTTTGTTATGCAATAAACTCTCGTTATTAGGTCAATAGTTTTGGTGAATGTACTATGTTACTACTTGTACTACGTAGAAACTAGTACTATAAAACAGAGTCTGAATAGGAATTTGGTGCAAGTAATTACGGTGATATGTAATCCATCCTGATAAGTTAAAAAAGCATACCGTTACTAAAGGGTTATTTTAATGTTCTTGGACAGTAAAGTCACCGAGTCAGCAATATTTGGTGGCACTCAGCCCTGGGTCACTGTGATAGTGCAGTAATGTGCATTAACAGCGCAGTGAGTGTAATGCTGGAGAAAGAGATAAAGAAAGTATTAGAGAATTTTGCGGAATTTGTGACTTTGATCTCCAACTGCGGTGCAAATTTTGATACCCCGTTACTTATCAACGACGCATGAAGCGGATTCTAAATGGACAAGGCACGAGAGTATCCGAAATCCCAGAAACATACAGTAACTGTCAAACTGTTTCCTTTTTGGCTTGAAATAGCTATTTTATTAGTACTTGTCTGGTATCGCTAACCACCTAATGAACGAGGAGCTGGAACTTACGGATGGCGGCCCGACAGGGTTATATGGAGAGTTATCTCGAAGTCATATGATCATTGTGTGCTCAAGGTGTCGCTAGTCCCTCAAATCTTCTGCATTTGCGGCTTAGGATGTTCACATTGAACGGATTGTTAAAATTCCCACCTAATATAAGTTTAAAAATAGACTTTCTTAAGTCAAACTGCGCCACAGAAATCATGGGGACGAAGTACGTAAATCTCTATGAACTTTACTGCTTCAGGAGACAAAATGTTGGATGTAGTCTGACAGGTAGTATAAACGGGTTGAAACTGCCTCTGATTTTAACGGTCGATTGATTTGCCCCGGATCTTATACCCTTCCTGGTATTTCTTCACCAGTCATATGTATTATTCTGTGGCCCTACAACCAAAAATTTTAAACTAGAGGTATTTTTCTTGCCGGTAAAGCGACGCTGTGTTGCAAAGCTCAGAAGGAGTGTACCACTGGTGAATCCTTGTTAGGAATCAGTAGCATTCCGCATCCCACAAAACTCAGACCGCTTTGAAACTGCAACCTTCGGGCCAGCGTTTCAACATCCAAACTTTTGACCATGAGTGGCTGATCAACAGTTTTTTTCCTCACGTAGTAAAGACAGTGAGCCAATCAATCCTCAGTAAGGAAAACCACATCACGCCCTCAAGTATCGACAAGATGCTCGAGTAACTAATTCTCAGATGGAATTTTCACTCATCATGTGAAATTACTTATCCTCTGATCCACTTATGGAATGCGTGTAAAGTAATGCGATTTTGGTGTACCATCCTGTCACTGAGATTACCAAACTTGGACTATTGGATTTGTTTGGTTTTCTATTTCATTGTTTCATTTGCAAGCTATCAAACGTTCGTTATTTGATGATTGGTGGAGGATCGTAAAAATGACGGTACTAGAACAAAGCTAGGTTGCATCTCTATTCTGATTAGCGCAGCTTTTATTCCACACATCCTCTATTGCTAGACCATCGAGGCTTAAAAACAGTCTCCTCTTCAGAAAAAATACGTCAGTTCCATAGTTCATTACAAGCTACTATTATGCGACTTTTCAGCGATGTTTACTAGTTTACATCAGATAAATGAGATAAAGCTGTTTAAGTGATCAATAAAAAACTTGCCTGTTATTTTGAAAAAGGTGGAGTTGGATAAAACAATTTTACGTAGTTTGAACAGCTGAGTGAGGAATACTAATATTGTAAGTGATGCAAATTTATTGCACTGGGATTTGGAGATAGCGAGCTGCGGCTGCTTAACTAACAGTATATAATTGCGCCGGTATTTTTTATTTTCGGGGCTGGACAACTCGCCTGCAAACATTTTCTCAGAAATCGAGGTGAAATTGTGTGTGCGCTGTTGCGTAGCAAAGCAGTTCGTCACAGGCGATGTCACGTCGATAGGTTATGAGACGTCCTCAGCCAAATTGTCTAGCTCTGCGAATGTAATGTACTACTCATAAGGTTGCTGAAAATCCATTGACAGCCCACGACCGGTTTCGTCCTTTCTGGGGCTCATCAGGTAGGCGCAGTCTCCGGGTTTCTGTCAACCCTATGTTCTACTTGAAACCAAATCGCACGAAATTAGCGAATATACACTCATTTGCAAACTAATTTGGTTTTTTCGGGAGACTCACCTAGAACCCAGCTGAACCTTTCGTTTATGATGTTCTCAATTATGAGTTATGTTATGAGTGGTACATTACAAAGATATACATGTATCGCGATATTTCAAATATTGTAGCGACTGAAACATAGGGCGGCCTGGTGCAGCAAATTCAGTTGCCTGAGAACATCATAAACGAGAGATTCAGCTGGGTTCTAGGTGAGTCTCTCGAAAGAACCAACTTAGTTTGCAAATGAGTGTATATTCGCTAATTTCGTGCGATTTGGTTTCAAGTAGAACATAGGGTTGACAGAAACCCGGAGACTGCGCCTACCTGATGAGCCCCAGAAAGGACGAAACCGGTCGTGGGCTGTCAATGGATTTTCAGCAACCTTATGAGTAGTACATTACATTCGCTGAATCCCACTTCGTTCACATTCATACCACTCTTGTTTGAACGGTCGTCTTCCCTTGCTGGTGTGTTTCTTCTGGCGAAACCACATCAAACGGGGGGGCACTGGATGCGTGTTTTGCTGTTAGCAGTGTATATCTTTGACCATGTCCGGTTTTGAACTCTGCACATCCGGTATACGAGGCTAGCGTGTTACCGCTACTCCTCCCCCAGCGCGCGTTGGACGCATCTGGATTTTCGCATGTGAACGAGCAAACGTGTTCATGCTTGGGCGATGCGATTGATATTCCTGACTTCTCGAATGACGACCCACTATCTCTCTTGATTGTGACGATCGATTTTGATGAGAAGGTGAAACGAAAACAGCTATACCATTTACACAACACTCTCTAGACTAATAGATACATCCACCATGGCCCCGACTTGTTCCAACGCCGATTGATAAGTTGCGAATGCATATTGCCTTTGCTTATTTTGATGCCTCAATGAAGTAAGATACTTTCTGTTTACACACGTGTTACAATCATAATTGTTAGTCAATGCATCTGCATTATGATAAAGTAAACAACTTGCGGAATCTTGTTCACGTGCCTTCAGTTTTTCCCCAATACGTTTGTTTAAGACACTCTAAAAGCTTCTGTCAAAACAGCTGCTCCGGACTATCGATTTAACTTTGATGTTCAATTACCTAGTGAAGTGACTTGAGTGATAGGAAAACAGCAGAGTCATCGAATTGCTAGAAACACATCATTGTTATGTCAACCGTCTCTTCATGTGTTCTGTTGTTCTGTAGTGAATTCAACAAGGTCGGAAAACAAACGGAAACAACCCGAAGAATATGGCACTCAAAATCCCCGTGAAATAAAAGGATTCGGGAATTCACAAATTCAGCTCATACACCTACGCTAATCCCCTAACTGACAATCTGCGATAGAGCAAAGAAAGTTAATCATTGGATTACGAAGGGAACACGTTTTTCGAGGATGAGAAAACAAATATTGTTAAAACTAAGCTTTATGTGGTTGAGCAGAAGTTGTATGATTAATGCTAGCATGAAAGAACAGATCCCCAGAGTACGATCATGAGGACAACGATTTGAACAGGCTGTTACCGAACAAAGTTTGCAAAAACGAAAATGTTTTGGGCTGAGTTTTCGGCCTTGCTGGAAAGTAAAAATGGACAAAAGTTGAAGGTAAACTGGTCATCGTCTTGCAAATGAAGTTTACAGAAGTCTGCAGATCTGTGATATCGCTAACTTGCTCAAGTCAAGAGCACTACGCTGCAATATCAGTCAGGCTACCAATAAACTACGAAGCTTACAGTTGCGTGAAATTCATTATTCTATCACTGAAGACCTGGAGGTATCCTTTAATTCCTTGGAAGTACTCCTATTCGTGCAGTGTTATATTCCCTATTCCAGGAAGAAGAATTCGGAAGGCAATGTTCCCTGAGTTTCATTGCGAAGCTTTGCTAGTATGCTCAGATGTGTTATGTCTTAAGTGCAGTTAACGGATGCGGTATTCAGCCTAACTGAGAACTTCTGAACCCTTCAGTATGCCAGCTCGCAATTTGTCGATTGTTCACTGAATGACATTACGAATGCGACGTATGCCCGAGGGCACCTCGGTGTTTGAGATTTACGAGTTTAATTTACATTTGTAATGAGTATCTCCCATTTTCTCTTCATAAAGGTTTTTTGCCGAAAAATAGCATCCAGTCTCACTTGCTATCTTTTGCTACCTATGAAAGCTCCTAGCACCTGATAGTTGCTAAGTGGTCAACATGTCGCTTGGGGTAGTAGCTTATGCTTAGAAACTTTATAACTCCTGTTTTGGATTAGGCAAATTTACTACCCCATCTGAATTTAAGGGCGTGGTATGTAACCTACGTAGATTGAGTCATACATTTGGTTCGGTTTACTTGCCTACCACCTCACCTTATTTATTTTTCAAAGTGAGATGTCAACCTTGGGATCTGAAAGTCCAGTTCGTCCGTGGATTTATGACTGTTTTTTTTGTGTGACCTATTTAGGTGCCGAATGTGTGCTCACATTATTTTTTTCGGTCCGTTCCGCGGCTTTTTTTTCCTAGCCATTTCTTCAAGAATGTCACTTTCCTTGCTATAACCAATGTCCTCTTATTTTGTCCGTTACTTAATGACGATAATGTGTCTAGTGTTTCTTTTTATCGAAAATTAACTTCAAATAGATAACTTTATTCGATTTAGCGGTGGAACCGCTGGTCTCGAGCTTGTTACTTTGCCTTAAAAAATACTTTTGTTCATTTCCGACAAAACCCTCGTGTCATGAGGTCGAGCTCTTTTGCGTTATAAATTCCCTCAGCCATCATTTCTATCAACCAACTAGCAGCAGTACGCACAATAGCGAAGCTGATTAGATTACTTTAATTCTCTTTATTTTTTTATTTTCCGAACAGCCGCTGTCGCTTGCATAGCATTTGATTATGCTTATTACCATCTTGTCAATTTCACAACTCACTTGCTTGTTCAAACTAATTTTGTCTATGGCCGTACATTCAAAGGATAAAATTTGCTGGCTGGGATGATACCCGCTGATTTTCTAGTAGAATACTCTGGGGAAAAACGTACGTTTGTTCTCCGCGCGAATTCTGCCCGTGATCTTAGCAACCATTTCCCTAATGGTCTAACCAGGCGTGCGTTGAAATGGGAAGGGAAAATAAAAACATCGCCCCCTTTTGTTAATGTCCCTACTTCCCTTTTCCCAAATCGCACTGAGCACTCCACTTTAAGTTTTATTGATTTGTCGGCAGTCGAAATGTCGACGTAAATGTATTGCCAGCTACGCAGCTTAACTATTGGAGGCTCTAACCAGCAGTCGACCCTTCTTAGAAAGTACTCCCTAACAATTTCGCATATTTTCCTCAAATATGACAAATGAAAGTTTCAATTCCTTCAAGTAGTCCACAAGTAAGACGCCTTAATGCTTACCTTTTCATTTTGCGATAATCAGTTTAAATGTTTCCTATGATTCTTTAGTTCACCCTTGCTATTCTACCACCTTCCGAAACCTCTTCTCCGTCCCCACGCATTAAATATTCGGAAGCATCAATGATCCATCCAAGTCTAACCGGTGCTGGTTCATGATTTAATTCGAAGGAAGACCTCACGTCTTCTCAGGAAGGCTTCATTTCGATAATCTGTGGACGACTTTACTGCTGCCGGAACTTTGAATGTTTAAATTTATTTTTTTAATGCAACACAAAGCTTCTGTTAATCTATGCATCTTCTTTCTCACTTCATATACCTTCTATATAGTACATTTTTGCCCATCCAATCACTTGAGAAACGGCAGTTCCATTTTTTTCAAAAGTGTTCCAACTTGTGGAAATCTATCGACTCTTCTCTGGAAACACCTTGAGGTTCATTTTGTTTTTTTTTCGTTTTTTCTGTCGCTCTTAACATCCTTTGTGGAAGTGTCCACCTGGGATTTGTCTTTTCTATGTACATGCCAGTAAAAAATTTGAAGCCTATCTCATAGATTCGTTACGGCAGTGTCCAGCTCTACTGCGTAATCAACCCTTCTGTTTTTCAGAGTTTCCGAAGTTTCTGTAACTTTATATTACTTGTGTCCATTTGTTCTTATCTTCTTTGGTCCCTGAATAGGGTTTTCCGTCTGATACCATACTGAATTTAATGCTAAAGTTTTGCACTTTTTCCGCCCTTGAAAAGCGTGGCCTTCCTCAGAAGGCTGTACAAGAGATGGAAGGTAGATGAAACCAGGGTTACTAATTTGACAAACAGAGGTTGCTCCCTAGCAAGCGATTTGAAGTTGGATTTTGTCTTCCATTGTTCTGATGAAAAACTGAGATATTCCAAATGAAGTGGGAATGAAAAATACTTGAGTCTTTCACTTTCAGGCATTATTTTATATTTCATTGGCCCTGGAAGTACTTAATAAAAGCTGGCGAGCGGTTTATTTGTGTCTGAATGTTAGTTGCTCTGATGGGTTTATCGCATTTCGATCAGATAGTTGTTCCTTCGTTAATTGGGTCTTGATATTGGAATGTGAAAATTTAACTGGTGTTTACATGTTCATCCAACGGCTCACTACTGATGTTTTCTTTAATTCTAACGAAACGTTCTCAACCCTGAATAACTAAGAATCCGGATAGTTAGGTGGCAATTCGGTAATATCTTTTGCATGAGGTGACTTTTGTTTTGGTTCTTTACGCTTGTTTTTGTCGCCAGGTTTCATGTTGTCACACGAAGTTTGAAAACGTGAGACAGTAGAAGGACGATGGTGAAAAATCTTTTCTAAGAGCATTCCACTGTAGAATTAATATCAGGGTATTTTGATAAAATTTTCAAAATGTTCAGGATGTATTGCTTTATTTGTTGTTCAATTTGTTGAACAAATTTCTGCAGTTTGTGGGCTTTGTTTTTAGGCATTTAGGCAAACCACTAAATCCTATATTTTCACATCTCACATTTAAGGTAGGCATTATCATATAAGCTTTCAGTGAGATATTTAAACTTCCAGCAATACCATCGATAAAAACAAGTACTTTAGTCAAAAAGAAATGATAGTAGACAAGGGAAGAATAACTTCATTGTGCCGGTTCTACCAATGCCATCAATCGTGTCAGAAGGAATTCACATATTTGACTTGTGCAGTTGGTAGAAGGTCGGCAGTCATAATATAAATGTGGTGCTGTTCAACTTCAAAAAACTGTGTCAAAATGTGTTAAATATACTTTACTGGGCAGACTTATTACAAATATAGAACTGATTGATTTTTAGACGGTCTTCTAGTGGTCTTTCTCCATCAAACGCTACTGGTCTGGATCGAATGTTGGGTAATCATATGCTTTGTATTAGCTACTTTGGAAAAGAAATACATGGAGCCGTTAGCAATTAGGCAATCACGTACGTTGTCACAGCAGCCGTTTGGAAGTTCGGGCGATCAACGCATACTTCAAAACCATCACGCTTGAAATATTTGCAGCAGACACAAAGACATGTGTCACCTCATGTAATCGAAAGAACTATATTTTAAGCTGCACTAAAATTTCCAATGGAAAGTCGGAATACTTTAAAAAGAGCGTGCGTTGGACGGAACATATGAGACTTCATATATATAATCGGCCTGTCGAGAAGCACAAAACGAGTCCTGACCTGTTGAGTATTTTCCGTAAACCTCATGAGTAGTGCGTTGAGGAAAATAATCTATCCATACGAGCAAGTTGTGGTGTTGTCAACGTGATACCGATGGTGTGCTCCGTATCGTTATCTCAAACCGGAAGTGCTGCATTAAAACACGTTTCGTAGTTTGCTTAAATTAATTTAAAGTTATTGAGTATGTTTTTGAACAACAGACGGCCTGCAATTTTGACGAAAATCTTGGCCGGACTGGAAGCTTTCGGCCAGTCAGTTCAGAGTAGTCTTCGAATTAGTGTCAATCGCATTTTGCAGTTGAACATCTGACTAAATGAATATGGAGAAGATCAATCTCTAACAGCTTAATCTGTGTTATTAAGAGTGATAAATACTTCAGAGCCATATTTTCTTAAATAATAACAGAAAAAGCAATAGAGGAGCGTCTATACCAACGTTTCAATATTTACAATGCTTTTATCTACAAATGTGCTGAACAAAAAAGATAGCTATTCCCACAGGCTGCCGGGCTATAGTTCTTTTGCATTTCCTTTTGATCATTATGGGCAGAAATGATGTTCGATAGCAGTTGTACATGAAATCAGATTCGTTTTTCACATAAAATCATGGTGCGTGTTTCTGTTCATTGACATTGTAAAAGTGGCTGACGACATGCCAGCACAACAAAAAGTAAGATTGTGGTTCAAAATATTTCATATAACGATAAATCACTGACTTCTTTTGAATGAAACTGGGCCCAACATGTTGAGTATCCTCAGTACCCAGTCATAGCATTGGGTCATACGAGCTAATCAGGTGGGGTGATTTTTCTTAAAAAGTGCGTAGGACTCAATATCTAATAATCACGAGTGACGCTTCAGTGATAAGCATAGTTAAAAAATGCAACCTCATGAAAACAGCTTTTCCTTTGACTGAACATCAAAACTTCAGAGTTTATAGTTCAACTGAAAAACCAGCTTCAAATTTGTTTTCTGAAAATATTTATTTCAAGCAAATTTATCCGTTACATTTAAAAGAAATGAATAAACAGACGTGCTGGAATGAGCAAAATTTAAAATTCAGGTGGGAAATTGTCTACCCTTAGAATCAGTCAAGAAGAATCCCCAAAGGACATACCTGGCTTTATTTTATATTTTAGTAAGCAAATAGGCTTAGGAGCGTTAATAAAAACCAAGCATGCAAAATTAGGAAAGTAACAAGTTCTTTATACTGACCCATTATTAACCAAACACTACAGACAGATTTTTTAATTCCGGGGCCATGGAGCTACGACGAAAGTTTATCCGTATTTATATGATATTTTTTCGGGCACATTGCACAGCTTCTTGAGGCTGCCTGAGAAAATGACGAAACGAGCTTTGTGCAATATTTTATTTCTCATACTACGTTAAGAATTGTCTACTCGTAATGCCACTCAAGTTTCGAACAAATTTCAGGCTCACTGTAAATTTGGTCGATAGCACGCAACCACGGAAAACCGGAAATTGATTCTTTTGCCTGCTGAATCACTGAGACCTTTTCAATTGTGTATCGGAAGTCAGTAGAAAACGAGACAGGTCTGAGTGTAGTGTTTCACTAAAGACAATGTCTAGGACAATAGCTTTACACTTGCTTGGCTCGAATTAGGTTTGAGTACACTAGACACTTAGGCGAATCAAATTACACGTTGTTTCGAACTAGTTATTGTTCACCACACGATACAAGGAAAAATGTGTATGCCCATCACTGTGTATTTGTTCCGAGCATTTCTACGAGCTTTAAAGCACGCGATATGCGGGAGCGACCAGTAAACGCATTAGGTTTAGAATAATCTGCATGGATCAAGAATGTCATTCGTCTTATCAGTATTTTAAATGTCCACTCCGAGTGTCACAGGAATAACATAATGAGAGGCAGCCAGCCAACAAAATTAGATCTCGTCAACGTTTTCAACAAGAATGTGTGTGGCGCGTCTGGAATTTCCTTAGATATTTGAATATGGACGTAAAAGAGTAAATCGCATTTGTGAAAGTTATTTATGTAGATGGCTTGCAAACTCAAGTCACCGGGAATGCTACTCAGACTACTGCCAGATCACTTTGGTAACATGATTTTGGAAGTCAGAGTATCTGTAGAAGATTAAAATCTGAACAGTTCTCTTCGACAGTGAGACAACTTCAGAATTGCTCTTCAGTACTTTCCCACCGGGATACGACGAAATCAGCAATGATGAAGGTATAGTGTGGATTTCGTCCTAACCCTTGGCAAACCACTAAAATTATCTGGTTCGAAATGCGCGTAAGTGGAACAGGGTTGAATGGAAAATTTCCCTTCGTTTGACAAATTCACGTTTTGCGACGTCGCAGCTGACAGCCACCTAAACGAGTTTACTTTCAGAAAAATCAAAGAATGTGGTCTCAATGGCACACAGAATAGGTCGGCCGGGTAGTGAGGAAAATGTGGAAGAAGGAGTACAGCTGCAGTAGGTAGCATTGATTGGATGGACTAACCGAGAGCTTGGTGGGTTCGAGATAACCCACGTGACAAAGCGAATAGGCCACCTGTCAGGTATCGTTTCCTTGCTTTCTAAACTAGCGACATTTTAGTCACCTGCTTATTTTTTCCAGTTTATGATTGCTATCAGTTGGCTTTTTATTATGAGATTGTCGGATCAATACTGAACACATGGCAAAACGCACTTATTCAAGAGTTATTTTAACGGACTTAATCTGTATTCAATGATTTCATTTCAACCGAAGCAACAGATGGTGTTTGTGCAGTATTTTTAGTTGAAAACAAGGAATGTATGTCAGATTCATTTGAGTTTGACATTGAAAACATTTAGTTTGCAAATGGGTGAATTTCTCAAACAGGCCAAAAATAACGCTGTCCAAACCTCACAAATAGGCCTTATTGAGGGTCTCTAGGAATGATGAAATTACTAGTAGGCTGCTGAAGGTTATTTTGGTGATTTCGTGTGTGGGACGAAGAGTGGGTCACACAGCGTAAGTGATTAAAGAATCCATCAGAGGTTTTGCGCCAAGTTCTAAACAGGCTGAAGGACGCTTAGTATTACAGCACACCTTTCATTTCCGGTTAACTTTTTCGTTTCACTTTAAAATTCGTTTCAACTCACACAAAGCAGCATACTGGAACGCTCTCAATTTGCCACCTCTCCATCAGCTAGATCACGGGAGACTTCTTTTTTCATCCGGCATTACTCACACCACACATCACGGATCATCACAAAAGATATGCCCTCGTGGTGTAACAAAATCCCTTATGTAAGTGGGTAATGGTGCAACGCTTCTTCCAACTTTTATGGTTTGCTGTTTTCTCCCTCTGGTACCTCTCCCGACACAAACATTTTTGAGTGACTTTCCGATACGTCATTCTGGGTCGAACGAACAGGTGGAATTAACCCGACCATTTGTGAAACCAGAAAGTGATTTATCTTCCGTCTAAGGAGGTTTGTCTCCTAACTCTGGATCGCAGTTTATCGGACAAAATTTGTGGGATAATCTCACCAAGAGTTTGTTTTTAAAAGGAAGTAGTGCGTTATCCCATCTGCTAGTGGGTGACACATTCGTATTCGTATTTGGACCGGCTCAGAATTGTCATTGGGAGATGGGGAGCCCCTTTGATACCACGCTTTACAGTCTGTAGCAGTTATTCCGTCGAACACAATCCACCAGCCATCTACGTATTCTCACTCCCGGGACATCGAAGCAGCTGCATTTATTATCAGAGTTTCAAATGTGCTTCAAAGAAAGACCATTCAACCCATCGGCTAATCCTTTGTAGGATTTAATCACGTCAGATAAACAGTGGTGTCAATTTACGTCGAAATGCTGTTGGGCTGGATTCAGAAGCCGAACTACTGCTATGAATACGGCAGAGGTGAATAGTGAGCGCAAGTTGGTGTACTCCATCAATAGACCAGTTCCACAGTTCATCATCCCATCTTGTTTCAAGGCATCGCATACCAATCGCCAGGCCAAACTCACTGCTTCTGATAACTTCTGGTAACTAAGCCAAAATGACTCACCCCCATCTACTACACTATCGGCTACTTTCGCTAGAGACAAACCAAGCACATCATAAATGAATACGCTGAATAGTTTGTTCAGAAAGCGAGGCAGTTAGGCGCGGTGTTGACAAACATGTAGCTTCCCCGTAATGTACGTAGTGTGTCAGCAGCAAGGAAGGCATCATTACTCTGATCAACTGACTAGAACCATTCTATTGCAGAAATATCTCAACCATTTGAAATCTCAGCTTTTATTCTTAAAAGTATTATTCCTCTGGGGCGAATGTCACAGACAAAGGGCCGCGCGCTACCATTCTTTCCTCAACAGAAATGATTCCTGTTGGAGTCTTGGTGATTTTCAGTCACCTGCAAAGCCAGTTACACAAATTATGTTTAAATACTTTTGGTCAGGACAGACAATGCAGAAATCTGGCTAGCAATCTTGAGTTCACACATGCCAACATAAATTGCGGATTTACTTTCCTCGGTCTCATCACAAACCGAGTATCCGAACGTATTCATTGATATCCGGAATAACGTACAAAGTGCTGATTTCTGGCTCGTTCTGTTGTTGGTTTGATTTTGATTCATTTGTGCATGCTAGAATAAAGTTTGTGAAACAGGAGTTTTGTTTATTTATTCTTTAAATTCCAATTCAGATATTGGGGTTTTGAACGCTCGCAGCAATCACTGGGATTGCACTAGAACATAATACTTTCCGCAATTAGCCCCACATGAGCAAGCATCATGCACAAACAAACGATGGAACAACGAAATAATGTGCAGCTGAAAAACCGTCTGTTGAAAACAGGATCTACACCTGGATCAAAGGACGGGTGTATTGACAGCTCCGAGGTATCAGATTTATGCCTTCTCAAAAGCTACCAGGTGTTTTGTGCTATGAACTCATCTCTCAGTGCTTTGCGTAGGCGATATTTAGAGGAAAGCTTGGCTTGTCGTAACAAACTTTGTAATAAATAATGATGGGAGATGTCGAAAATTTATTCATTTTGTGACCGGAAAATCTGCTCTCTTTCGAGGGAGCAATAGTTTTTGGGTATTTTCTGCAGTCTTTAAGTATAGACGGATCATTTTACGGGGGGTATCCACATTTTTCAAACTTATAATAAAAAAAATCAGAGTAAAAAGCAATCAACCATTTGTCATTGCTGTTTCGTTTTTTCTGTGCACTTCTCCAAACTTCATGACATTCCCACTGAAACTTTCCAAAAACGTTCGCATTCGGATAAGCGTAAATTTGTGGACTAAAATCATCTTGAAAAATGTCATAAAGTTCGTAATTTAAGCACCCTCAACTACTAGGTTATCAGACATGTCTGGTCAGTTCAGCTTCAGTTGACACACACGAGCCTCATACAAAACATGGTGAAACGAAAAGCTAAGGGAATTTTTCTACAAAATTTGTTTTAAAAAGCTGGACGCCCAAAGTCAACCATATCTCACTATCTCGAGAACAATCATACTGGTGGTGGATAATTGAGAAAACCTAGATGTCGTGTGATTGTCTTCTATTTTGTTTCAGATGCGCTTAAAAGCATCTCAGCTTTGAGTCAACGTGCAGATTTTCTAATGATGGTGGATATTTGTTCGGCTGCAACACACTTTTGGAACCCGAAGAACGCAACAGGACCGAGATACGGACAATTTCCTTAATCCTACAGAGTAGCAATCGAAGGTGAACTTACAGTTCACCCCAAAGACTACCAGTCAGTGAGTTCTTGCTCTCACTCCATGGAATGGCCTTGGTTGTGTTTTTACTTGAACGTTTCTTGAACGTTCAGAACAGCCCAGTGATACAAAAGCTCATCTGCACCCAAACTGAATTTGCAAGAAACATTCCTACAATAAACGTGGTAGATCTTGGTTGAACACTCACAGAATCAGTAACAGAAAAGACACGTTGTTCTCCTAAGCTTTTGTTTTGATGACATTTTGTGACCTTCATTAGAACCAAATTTACAGTGTTCACTACTAGTCCACGTTAAACAACATAAATATCCCACCTCGTTCATCGTAGAAAATATAATATGGATATTTTAACCCCTGACCGATTGTTCGGCTAACTCCTTGCGGTGAACAACCACTGCGTCCGTCCTGTTAATAGTAACTACATAAAAAACTTCGCATGAAAATTATCTTGGTTGTTTTCAAAATGCATAAAAGTAGTGTTGCTGTTGTTGTTGTTAGAAATTAGGAATTACTGATCAGGGCTTTCAGCGAGGTGACAGCCTCTAGTGTTATAGGTAAATATTTCTTATCAAGGCACAATGATGGGCATCAATAAAGATTACAGAAGCACCTCAACCATGTGTCGGATGACGAAAAGTTGAACGCCATTCAAAGCTGAAGGATGACGGGAATTAGGAAGCTGCGCTCACTTGACGAGCTCCAAGAAAGACAAAATCAATCCTAGACTGTCTAAGAGTTTTCAGCAAACTATGCGCCGTTGCATGTGCAAGGTCGTGCATGTATGATGAGATCGTGGCTGAAGTAACCTGTGGCAGGTTTTTGGCGAGATTGAAATCCAAAAACGACCACTGGTTTCAACGAAACTTTTGTGATCTTAATCTTGATTTAAACTTGTTTTTCATTTCCACGCCAGGTGTAAACATAACCTCATCTTTTTCCATTACATCGAAACTCAACAGAAGTCTAAAGACCGTTGTAAACGGAAAAACAACCCACTTTGGTGAGTCAACTTCTGCATACCAAGCTTGCTGACGTCATTAGATAGATTTTGGATATTTGACAGCGACAATTGCTGGCGCATAATTAATTCAAGTGTAAATTTGAGCTTAAAGAAGTGGTTCTCAATCTGCATAACACATAAAGGGACTCTGATTCAGCTTTCATTTATTTTACTAGACAAACAAATATGGAATGAGAGTACTTTGGATGTTGGTGATTAATTGGAATCATGAGCGACTGCTCCGAAAGAGCATTACTCTCACCCAACACCCATGTCAACTAATGATTTATGGAAAATTGGGTTAGCAATTAAACAAGGTATATTGGAAGTATTTGTTCCGCTAAACAAAGGTCAAAATTTAAAGCATATAGTTTTTCGTTGCGGAAGGGTATCCCAGAATTGAACATATACTGCTCCGATAGGATCAGGATCACTACAGCAACATTTTTGGACCATTTAAAACACATGATGGCTGTTTGTTTGTTTTCCAATGTCCCAAGACGGCAAAACAATTTTTATATAGTCATCTTGGAACGTCCATGGGGCAAATTTGATTGAGTGCTGACCCTAGGCGGAATCGGCATCAAGGAGTTTTGTGAATAAATGTTTCTTCTTCTGATTGTTCGGACAACATCAGCTACAAAAGCAAGTTCTGGCTAATTTCTAAACAATGCCTGTTATAACCATCACTTTTTGCTATAGAACCCGGAAAAGTGGTCGAATGCGCACGCAACCGTATTAATTATACCGGTAGTGTAAACTGCTGGAATAAGATTTTTGCAATCCAATATTGTCCAATATTGATGCGAATTGTAAGTGACGTTTGGATGGGATATACCATCCCAAGTGGACAACTATCTTACTTAACTGTGTAGGAAAGCCACAAGTTAATGAGTAGCGGAGTCTATGTAATAATAAGTCTTGATAAAAAACTCATGAATCAAAATTTGAGGACGCTGAGACATAACCCCTGGATTCCAAATCACTTTGGTCATGCCTGGGCAGGTTGGAGTTTTCGGGGTTGTCTCTTGCGTGCGCTGGTAAGGCTGCAAAAAGCCCGCCTCATGGATGCAGTTTGAATGAAGGCAAACCCTACGGGTGAATTTTAGTAACAGCAAGGCCGAAGCCTGATGTTTCTTTCATCTGGCCCCAAATGCACATAATAAGTGTGTAAAGATATCAGGGCAATTATTCAAAAGAAAGTGATGTAAACACGTGCCCCTAACTTCTAAGCGACTTGCGGTTTCTTGGTCAACCAATACACCCATGATAACTTGCTCCTTTTTGGTTTCACCTATAAAGCTAGTGGTCCTTAACCTTGATGTTTCTTATGGTCATGGAGCAGACATTTCAATAAACGTGAGCATTTTGCAGAAAATCCTATGCTAAAGGTTCGAGAAAACCTGTGGCTGTATTATTTCTAATAGTGAATTACCGGATTTGAGAGTATCACGAGTTTCACTGAAAACTTGAACTAAAACCATAAGGATATCAGCTGACCAGTGATCCGTTCGGCCATTAGCCACTGCTGTGGTTGAATTGCACTTTGTACACGGCATAGCGCTACTCATCTTCTAGTGCGCAACTTCAAAATGTGGTCCGGTGTTCATTCACCCCTCGATTGACGAATTCTGGGGCAAAAGGCTCATTCGTCGTTTACATAATTCCGCCTTCTCAGCTACTTATTATTTGTCAGCAATTTCCAAATAGCCCCACACTACCAAGAAACCTGTTTCACTTTGGAACAACTATTCCGGCGGTTTTAAAGTCATCCTAACAAAATGTCTTACGGATCAAGCAATTATTTTTAAACGTCTTAATAGTGACTGAAAACTGGCGGCCGTTATTTCGTACATCAAAACGATAAACTGTGACATGGTAATGAAAAATTCCGAAGTTTCTCTTTTTCTGTCGTATACCTTGACAAGAAAGACCTCCACTACTAACCAGAAAACTCTCTCAATTTCGTAAAAATAACGTGACTTGAATCAACACTAAAGACGTTTTCCTAGTTGAGCAATCATGACAATTGTAAACGCTTTTGTAAATGGGGAAAAAGATTATTATAAAAGAAGTGTTTTGCCAAATTATTCAGATGAATTATAATGGACTGCCGATAATTTTTGCACTAAATGACTAACCATAACCAAAACCAAATGCTTGTTTTCTTCTATAACGTATCGGCATGTAGCTACCTATGAAAATTAACAAAGGATGCAGATATGTGGAATCGAAAAGGGATCGGTGATATGTTTCACTTCTAATTTATTATTAATATTACTATTATCTTCATTTCATTATTATTACACGGAGGTGGTCTTTAGCAGGAGAAGGCTGCTCAAAAATGGCTGTTGGAAAGATAACATTGCAAACGAGTTTGGGCAGTATTTTATCGTCTTCTGTGCAAAAAAAGTGATGTACAAGTATGTTTTTAATAAAATGATTTAACTCCTCTAACAGAAAAATTGACAGACCAGATTCCTTTGAACACTCATTACACCAAATATCACTATATCAAATATCCACGACAGTATGCGTCAGTTTGATGTTTCCCATGTTGAGGACTAATCGCTATCTCCTCATATCTATCTCTCACTCTTACGATTATCATCAACCATTTATCAAAACAACGTGGGATCTACGAGATAAAGTTCGAATTGGCGCCTAAACATTCGTAAACGCTTACGGATTTTTACAATATTGGTTGTGGGTTGTTTGATTGTGTCGGGAATCAGAAAGAAGTGTTTTATCTTCTTGATTTGCATCAGTGTTCTCAAACGACGGTTAGAAAGAAGACATATTTTCATTTCAGCTCCCAATGTTCTCCATCAATCGGATTCTTAAGCCTACACCAAATTAAAAATTTCTTAGAATGCCTGGTTTTTAAGCTAGCGTACAACAGTCACGAATGCCGTATAAGGTGATATGATATCACGTGATGGTCCAACTCTTGAAAACATAATCAGTTTGACG
Source organism: Opisthorchis viverrini (assembly GCF_000715545.1). Taxonomy (NCBI): domain Eukaryota; kingdom Metazoa; phylum Platyhelminthes; class Trematoda; order Opisthorchiida; family Opisthorchiidae; genus Opisthorchis; species Opisthorchis viverrini. The sequence continues at coordinate 499,832 of NW_008751952.1, forward strand.
GTGCGGCATGGTTGTGGGTCAAGACGGTGAGATTTTGAATAGTGCTACTTATCTCCTGTGAAAACACATCCGGATTTTCGACCACCAAACAAGTCATATGCGTTTAAAGAACATATTGGGAATTTCCACAGTGTAGTAAAAACATGCGTGGATTTTTCGCACAATCGGTTGATTGATCGACATTGGAAGAAGCGCCTTTCGATCCCTGGTCCTGCTTCCTGGAACAAAGACAACACGTGATATTTGAAGTTAGCTTAAAATTTTTAAACCCTTAATCATAACCAAGGCTAATGTATATAAGACCAAAATAGCCTGGCAATATTTCGATTGCCAGGTATCAATCTTAACTCTGGAAGGCACGAATGAATGATAACTTATTAACACGAAAGGTGGAGGTGGTTCGTAGAATGTGAGCATTTATGACCGTGTAGGTGGTAGAATTTGCGGTCGCCAGGATTTAATTCTGGTAGTAATTTTGGCGTGTGTTTAAAGGCGGAATACCATTCAATATTGATTTGATTCTTCTCATCCCACGAGTCACCCGGGGTATTTCAACCACATGATTTGTCATTAGTATATGAATAAAATCTCAATTTTAATTGCCACCAAACATATCGTAATTGGGTGCACATGACTCTTGTTTGCGCAGACTACCAGAAGTGAGGCTGCATTTATCTGGTTGGTTCAGAAAGATTCTGAGCAGTAGGCTAAATTTTTTATCCTAGTTTAACTCTTCTGCAACTTTTGCATTTAGCCCGCTTGGCTCTGGCATTTGAGGAGATTTCCAACCACTATGAGAGTTAGAAGCATTACTCACACCCAAAAAAACGCTTGTCTCACATTCCGATGCGCCGGATTAAACAGTCAAGTTGCCCAATAAGTACAGCCGAACTGCTCACACATGCCTTCTCACCTCCATCCAGCGTGTGCCGACAAATTAGTGGCAGGCCGTTTACCTCTAGTGTAAAAGGCTCAGAGTTCACACTCGTCCAGACTGGAACAATGGCAACGCCGGTGAGTTTTGATATCCACTAACTTGGAATATTCCACTTTATTCATGCTAACCAAAGGTAATTTTCGGGAAGGATAGGCACCAGAATCCTCAAAATGGATGTTCGTGCAGCTACGTTTCAGTACCAGTTCTTGTGATACAATTTTGAGAGACTCCCTGTTTGACTGGATAATTTTCTGGCAAAGTGAACAGGGTGTTGAAGAAAACCGCAAGAAACAGACAATTAGCGCATTATGGTTGAAATGAATTTTTTTTCCCGGATGCCCTAAAACGTGTATTTTGCATACTCTAATCTTGGAAAGGATAATCCATAACTATACTATTTATCTGAAATGTGAATGAAATAGTGTGGTGCAAAATCGATTTCACGGTCAAACAAAATATGAATAGAAACTTGGAATACCGTATAGGCCTCATAACAGTTTTTCAACGGCAAAAGGTTCTGGCTTGGTTACAAGATCTAACCTCACAAGAAAAAAGGTATCTGAATGTTCTGAAATAAAACGGGAAAATCTAATTTTTGTGTATGCAGAAACCACGTCTAAATTCTCCAATAACTCAATGAAAATCTTGTTTCCAAAAGTATTATTCGGCAGTAGTTTGGAATATTTTTGTGACCAGCCATCCTTAATTTGGTTAACGGGAAAGGTGATACTTATATTTAGCTAATTCTCCGACATAAAAATACTCACATATTCATTTTTGCAAAAATACAAACAACGTGTTTATTTCAGGTTCAAGGAAAATAAAGAACCGGTCAGATTGATGGCCTCTCTTTCAGTGTACATATAACGAATCAAGAGAAAAATTTGAAAACACTGAACAACACACGAATGGTTTCATTGAGTTTGTTGTAGCCTGAATTTGAGAGTTTGCAATAATTCACAACAAAAAAGACAATAGAAAAAGGCATTTATCTGCAAGCCGTAATATTTTTGCCACATAGCTTATCAAACTGGCAACAACGTAGAGGTCAAAGTAAGTGTATGTGACCGGTCATTTAAGCCAGCTTTTCATGCAGGCTAGTCCAACTATTTGACCGTTTGCTATACAATACTTAATTTGGGAATTTGTTTAGCAGATTGTCAGCTACTAAAAAGCTACAACTCAGCCTAATTAAAAAATAATCGTGACTATTTTTTCAGAGCTTTTCTTACTTTGTCACATTCATCCAAATCGTAGATAAAATGGTAAACCATTTCACCATCATACCATCTTTCCAAACACATCTTCCTAGAATTTCCGATAAAATGCCTGCAAGGGATGATTTTCTGTGGTACCGGAAATGATAACTACAAACGAGTGACTTTAAAACAATCCACCTAAAATATCCTATTTTTGCTGTCTTACTTATTCGGCATTTGCTAAGTAAAGGACAGAGTCCTGAAACTCGTTTGATATACTACCAGATGTGGCACTCTAAAGTGTAACAGACGGATGAAAAATGATACGAAATCTTGCGTACTTTTTCAATGTCTTACAACATTATTCAGTCTCAACACACTATTTCACAGTAACCGTCCGCAGCTTCCCCATGTGAGCACAAAGACTCCACAGACGAAACTCTGGAAATCGTTGTTGTCCGGGGGGAAAATATGCAATTCTGAACTACGTTCCCTCGAAAATGACCTACACGGTAAGCTGAACTCCTAATACGAAGCTGCTTATAGTTGTTTGTCAGTTGCATCGCTCAGTTCAAACCAGTTACTGAAAACGTAGCAATTACAATCAATACTTAATGAGCTTTTTTCACAGATGGGCTCCATTTCACATACAATTGTTATGTCCCATTCAAACTGGGGGAGAACTGAGTCTGACCCGTGTCGTCCCATTAGGCACGCCGCTTGAACTACCAGTAAGTACGAATACTCTCACTTTTAGAATGTAGTGCACTTATCACTGTTTTTTCATACCTACACAAGCTACATACCGTAATTTGGACGATGGACACCTAATTTCGATGTGTGTTTACTGAAGTGTAATTGTAGATGTACTCGGCTTCCAGTGAACCGCGATTTAACTGACATCACATCCGGCTATCTCTTTTGTGTTTACCCCAATGCGCTCACCCAAAATCTGCGGACGTTTTAGAAATTGTCACATCTATGTGGTGAATACCAAGCTTATTAAGGAAAATACAATATCCGAAGTGATTAGGACGCTTCTTGTGTAGGCAATCAGACACCTTCCAGTAGATTGCGATTTTCTGATTAACAGCATTCATTATTTTGTATTCCATATTGGACTTAAGACAGATGGACATGACTGGTTTGATTAAAGTGCATCAGTTTAACTAATCAGTTATAGCTGTGATGTCTTGGTTATTATATATAATTGCAAAAATTATGTACTGCACAACCTCCAAATGACTGGGACGGGATTGTTACAGCCAAGCCAAATAGTTCTCATATTAGCCACGTATTCATATACGATTTCCGATAACATTCCAGTGATAAAATTCCAATTCAATTGGAAAAAGGCTAACTCGCTCGTGTTCCATTTCCCTCGCTGATGAACGAATGAATAGAGCCGCTACTCCTCTCTCCCTGATTTGTAGTGAATACGTTCACATCTGCAACTAGGCTGCGCTTGTAAGTAGTAGATGTGACGATTAGTGAAAATCAGCAAATAGAACAATATTTGTTTTGTCTTATTTGGAGTTCACGTGGGGGCATAATTGCGGGAATAAAACCACAGTACTCCCTGCAGTAAACAGTTGTTCCTACTAAAGTTAACTTTGTGCTTTTGATGCTTCCAGAATCACGGACTGCGTGATTTCTCATACACTCAGTCATAATGATAACAATCCGTACTAGGTACAGGCTAACCCGAAATTCCATGGTGAGAGCATGCGCAAATTTATGTTGTTTGGTGTCGAATCTCAGACAACGGATAGCTCATTCAGTTCCCTGGGAATGTTTCTGCATAATATTCTCGAACCTGGGTAATGAGTGATTTTGAATTTGCTCTCACAGTTCTAAAATATGTGATTCCAACAGGAGTCAACGATAAAGACGGGGTGATCTGAGTTATCAGTAGGAGAGAGAACACCGCATATTTCGCTGAAAAGATGGGCCAAAACGTTTACGAGAGTAGAAACACACGAGACTATCTGTGACATCCGACGTTTTTTGGTCAATAACAAACAGATTCCCTCTGACAGATAGGACCACCGTGGCCTAAGGATACATACCAGCTTACGCTGACTAAATTTGGGTTCTTCTCATTTGAGATCATGCATCTATTCTTTGCAGAGACTCTTGTTTCAACAAGTGAATATGTCAGAATCCGAGGTTCTGACAGGTAGCACAGTGCCTTCAGGTAAGTGACTCATGCCAATACCCTAGGTACCAGAAACCAGTGAATATGGTTAAGCGCGTGTGCCGAGTAGCCCGACGAACAAAGAAAGAAATAATCTGTCACATTGGAATAAATAGGCCATTTGACGGTTTTCGTAAATTTTTTGATCCACAGTTCTACCAGAACTTTCAGAAGACGTTAAGATGTATTAAAACATGGAGCGGAAGCATTGCAGCTCTCCTAAATATTTGTCGGCAAAAGTTGTAAAACGAGTTTCATGATGAGGGTTGATCCACAATCCCACACAACTCACCCGTTATCAATTTTACCACAACTATGTTTCGTTGCGCAGCGAATTTCTACGACAGTTTATAATTGAAAGCACAGGAAGGACTATCACTATGTCTTTTAAAATGAATCCAGTAAATTTTTTGGAAGAACAATGGCATCGTGATAAAGGACAAAATGAAATAGGCTTTGATTTCACTTATGTCGTTCTTTTTGTTTATTCTGGCATTAACTGGCCCCAACATCAATACCAGGAAAAGAAGTCAGTTGGTTTGATTTAGTCTTCAAAAGTTTCAGGTTCCAATCGGAAAAATAGTTTACAAGTAGCAGGTAAAATGAGCATGAGTTTTGTGCCTTAAAATTTGGAGGAAATACTCGAAAAAAGTAACCGAACTCCGATTCAGTGTTTGTGCCATTTAATCGAAGCAAACTAGGGTACTAATGTGGTGAATTAAGCCGCATGGAAAAAGTGAGCAAGACGTAACCAAACCGTACAAAATGAAAATCCATGTGACTCGCGGAGCATCAACCGGGACCTAATTAACCACGATTCGCTTCCAAGTAGTGCCACACAAAATGAACGTGCTTGGTGTCAATGAAAACAATCATCCAGGGCGAAATTATGTGCTGATTACCCCATCTAAAAGAAAACGGATTGGCAAGCAACAAGCATTAATTGTTGTCGTTAGTTTAGAAAACTTCAAGGAATAGTTTGTTTGATCGTAGGCTCACATATTTCAGTGATACTATCAAAGCATGCCCAAAATAAAAAAATACATTAGCTAAGAATTGAGGGAATTAATTTCCTGTCATACGGCACCGGCTTTTGCACGACAGAAACGCCTTTGGGTTGCTTGTTCAGCAAAATTACGTACTCCAAGGAATGGTGTGTTTTTCCGGAACTGCCTTATACAAAAGAGGGGCTTACGAATCTTTCCACAGCACGGATTTCCATCATTCCATTATGCCGTGATCGATGAATAGTTCAGTGGATCAAACGGTGCCTTAGAACATTGGAGTATTTTTTAACCAATTTTTCACCATGAACTAGTTTTGGCACATATTGAACAATCATCCTTCCTCTCGAAAACGCAATCCAAACCACTCAAAACCGTAACTTATTGATGGCCAGCGAGGAAGTGCTAAAACCAGTTTAGCCCATTCATCCACTCCACAAACGTTAGTTTCTTACGTCTGAAAAGCGTTAATTTCCGTTTTCCAAATCTACTGTGATTTTCCTTGCATCTTATCATTTGCAGATTTGCACGTCATGCATAGGAGGACTCAAAAGTTTTCCCAATAAAAAATTTTGCTTAATTCGGAGTAGATTTTCTCTCGTATTAACTGTCCCACACCCCGTAAATAAATGGCTGGTCTTTTCAAAGAATTTACTTCCATTTTATGCATTAGAATGTCTACCAAACGAAAATGCGAATTCCGAGTGAATTGCACTAACGTATATGAATGTGCATATATATATATACATATATAGTGCGGTCTTAGATATAAAGAACGCTCGTTTGAAAACTGAACAAAGGGATAAAGTATACGTAAGTCGACTAAGGTTATCATTTAGTGCTAGTGCCCAATAAATCTAGTGTTGGTGGAAGCATATATATATAACATATATAGTGCGGTCTTAGATATAAAGAACGCTCGTTTGAAAACTGAACAAAGGGATAAAGTATACGTAAGTCGACTAAGGTTATCATTTAGTGCTAGTGCCCAATAAATCTAGTGTTGGTGGAAGCATCTTTACCACTCAATTAATGTTGATCTACTCTGCAATATGCCTACATAATATTACAAAATAGGACAGAGGACTATTTTGTCATATTTTTTAATCCTATCTTAGGATATAATGCGAACTGTTTAACTTTGTTTGCTGATATATGCGACCTTTTAGAAACTGAGAAGCTTCTTCCTAAAGCAACGGAGCCTAGCGAAGGAGTGAGTAGGCGTAAAATCTGAAGTATGGAGCAAATACATACAAGCTGAATACTCGATAACTTAAGTGGTAACAGCAAATATCCAACGGCATTATTTGACCATGGCGTTTGTAGCACCAAATCACCTGATCCGCCACGTTTTCGTCCCGCTCTTGTTGGTTCCGGTCCAGTAAAACTTCATAGAACTCTGTCTATCGTTCTCACCTAAAATGGGCAGAAACTATGTTGTAGATACCACCGATAATCCGGGTATTTATTGTCACAATGTATGAGGTGTCGTTATTATGTCGTTTGCTTGCAAATCCTGGCCGATCTGTCTTGTAAAACTTACTGAAAAAAGCGTCAGGTTAATTGCGCTTCCAACAATCGGAAAATGGCAATACACCAAATCACCTTAAACACCGTTCGCATATGTTGTACGTTGGCTCCGAAACAAGGTGGTAAAATTTCAGTTTGGTACAGACTAAAGCACACTGTTTGGGAATAATGTAGATGATTTTATTGGGAACCTATGATGCATTTTCAAATTTTTGATGAAGGGTGAGGTTGACGGGACACTACTTTCCGCTGATCACTAAACAAAATCACCTGGAATACTACTATGATCTTGTTTCGAAAGTTTTAAGGCTGCTTCAGCATTTAATTAGTTACCGAAACCTCAGTTATTGTATGATTGCCATGAAAGCAATAGGTAAATCAATTCGCTCGTTATTGCTCGTTAGATAACATCAGATAAAGAGTATATTTCTGATAGGGCACGGCACCTTTCCAGCAGTTGTCTCAATAAGACCTTCTATTATTACTACCTTAAATTCGTAAGTGTAATGGCTGTCCAAACTTATAGCTAGCTGCCACATACACTCAGGATTGCAAAAACGTTTTGTCTTCTTATTATAAAGAGGCAAAATATCTGTGATGATTTCATCCTGTAAGTAAAGCCTATGTATGCTGGGCAATTTGACTGCAGTTCCCGCGTAGAGGATTGCCGACATGCGAAGTTTTCCCAGCGACGATCTTCTTTTAGCATTGTGCGCCCGAATTGGTTTCCTATAGAGGAAAATGTTGGTAGCTCAGGTAGCGTAGATGGTAGTCGCTGGTTTGTTCGCTGAGCTGGGCATTTGATTGCAATGTCAATTTACTACGTGCACCTAGCTTACTCTCCATATTATAAAGACTAAGCATAAGGGCAATTCGAAACTGGGTGTTCCCACGGCTAGATGAAAGAATTTCGTACGGACGTTTTTGCCAGGCATTTATATTGTGCTGAACGTCATATTTAATTTATACAAACACCTGATTTTACAATTCTACTCAAAGGTTACCTGACAAATAGAAACAAAACTTGTGTTTGTCAGCGAAGAAACTACCAGTCAGAACAATGTCTGCTTATTAGCCATTCTACCCAGCTGAACGCTGAAATAACGTCCAGTTTTATCGGCGTTGCGAAGCTTTATATGGCTGTCAACTTTCATATTAATTACTGTGCAAAGACAGACGAATTGTCATATTGAAGTATCCGTGACATTATTGATCACTACAAACTAGGTAGTCACACAATCTAGCATGAGTTCTTTTTAGGAAATGAGATCAATCTCCTCTTAACGGTGTGGCCGCATGAATCGTAATCTGAGGTAACGATTGGACGTCAGGTGCCTATGCGATGGCACAAATATGTCACTTCTCCAGTTACCAATCAGTGCTGTTTGGTGAAACGGTTTTAAATGACTTTTTGGAGCTGTAAAAATCACTCTGAATATTTTGGTTGAATTCGTTATTTGGACTGCACGTATCAAAGAGTTCATTATTGTACTTCTTTTCAACCAGACCCTATAGATGATCATTTTATGCGGAATATTTGCAAGCAGATCAGAAGATACCACCACAAAAGAAAACTGAACCTGCAGAGTGTAATGAGGCATGTGCTAAGAAATCGTTAGGTTTAGCCATCTCAAGCGATCAGGCCAACGGTTGAGTTTACGGAATTCTCTTCCATTTTAAATAATACATTTATACGTACCCACTAATACGTGCAAAGCGTTATGTGACACAAAAATTCAGGTTTATTTTATTTTTTAATGCTTGTTGTATGGAAGAAGAATCAAGGCTCAGATTAACGTAGAAGTCATTCTACACCGTATTTGTGTTCTATTATTTCAAGTCGTCCAAATTTTCTCGCAAATCGCTGCTACGCTGGGTGCCTGAGTCACCGCTTTGAAGTAACAAACACGTCATTCACTCAAATAATGGGTTCCGTTTGTTACTTTATTAAGCGATGCTGCTTTTGCCACAAATATTAAGTCGTTTTATGGGTTACCGTGCTAAATTTCAAGACTATCTGCATACCCTCAATTAGTCCCTTCATGGGAATGATCGTTACACTTAACGGAACCAATTCCCTATTTAGCTTCAACGTTTTGCAGTATTTAGTCACCTGAGTAATTTAGTGGAATTACCCAGAAAGGATTTTACCTGTGGGAAAATGTTTTGTGTTAGTGCATTTTGCCTTGAATATGTGCTCAATTCCAAATTGCCGGAACACTTTTCAGCTAAACTAATCACCTGTGATTTGGGTCAGAGCGACAGGAATTTTTAAGTCGGTGATTCAGCACAAATCTATTGGTTGGGTTTGTATAAAAAATGATAAGGACCACTTCATGTACCATAGGCATCCTCCCCACTATATGAAAGATTTCCTTCACTAGAACGAATTATGCTATATTAAAAACTTGCGCATCAAAGTATCTATGCCTCGCGCTTAAAACATTAACTAATATCGGCAATCTGTCTGATAGAATCAATCAAGGGGGATATAGGGTTGTAATGACGCACATAGTCTAGTGTGGCTAGTAATCTCCACTCAAGTGCTGTTCATTCTTTCGAGTTATGCAGCGAAGTGTCGGCTGTGATTGGCAGTCGACACTCCGGACGGCAATGATGCTAAATAAACTGTATGCACGCGAGTAGGCCAAAACCACGTTTCAGTTCATGAGGAAGAATATAATTTCTCAGTGACTGTTTTACTTCAATAAATAGCAGAATTGAACAACAGTCTCTAAACATGGCTGCAAAATGCAGTCACGAGATAACCTCTTGCTATATAATTTTACAACTGTGCCATACAAATAGGTTTTTCGGATTATATTTTTAAGGATAAGCAAGAAAAAGCCGACTGTGGTGTTAATTATTGTTTTGATAACTACATGTGGGCGTTATTTTGTCTCAGACGAAAGGAGTTTTCATTTGCAAAGCCTGAAAAATTCGTTTATGTCAGACAAGATAGCTGCAACTTTTCACAGAACGAAGAGATTTGTATGTGTTTCACGAAAAATTAGTTACCTACTTAATGATGAAAGAATCCGAAACATATCTGTTCGTCAAGCTAATCCATGGACAAGCCCCAGGCTTTATGTCTTGGGTTTTCTAATTGTGAACACGTCGAAAACGCTCGCTTGGTTGAAAGAAACTAGAGAGTACTGGTTGCAAATGCTCCTATGAAGTCGATCACCAGTACATATGATGGTAAGGCCTGCGTTCTTTTGGACATCTAGTTGAATATAAAATGTATTGCACCCACATCAGATTTCTCTGTCCTAAAATCAAAGTACCAATCTCATTTTTTGAAAATGTCCCATTGAAAATTGTTTTATGACATACTTTCCTCCGGTTAGAGCAAACATTCATTGGAGTGCCTCCGTGCCGAACGTGATGGGGAACGTTGATGGCTATCCTGTTGGCATAGGTATATTTTATTTGCATCCCGTCCTGCTTGAACAGATATTTGTCCGTACAGTATTCACCAAATATTTTGGCTTATTTCCAATCTGTGATTCCTGGTTACTTTGATTAAAAATGGAATCGGTCTACTGGTGGCCGGTTCAGGTTGTCGGGTGCATTAGGCGGCGTCGGATTATGATACGCTAAACCAGTATACGAGCGAAGCAAAACAATTTACAACAAAGAAACTAAATACAGAAAATAGTACCACAATGTCAGCTCTTGGAAAGCAAAACATGGTAATTTACTATATATTCGCTCACTTATTGAAAACTCCCATGCAACCACTGAAGAGAATTTGCCTTTGAGTTGCATCACTCAAGGTCATTACATAGTGGTTGGACAGGTGAGTATCAAAAATACAACCTAAGTTGGTATTTGTCCGATAGAATACGCACCCTTTGTAGACAAACTCAGGGTAGGTGGTTTCAATCGTGTCTACGTGGCTAGGCTGTGTACGCGTCACAGCACTAATGTAAGTTGAGCATTCAAACCGCCTCTCGTGCCCAGGGATGAATTGCACAAAGACATCCCTTCGACGTTCCCCACCTCCAGGTGACGCTTGCGGAGCAACACCGGTAGAAACACCGGTTGAAAACATGACCCAATTATGATACAACGGTACATCTGAATGACCTGGTGGCATTGCTTGCAAACAAAAGCAGAATCCGCATCTGCACCTTTGACCTAATCGGCTGCTCAACACAGATCGTTGTACAAAGGGTCTAAACTATTGTGTGTCTGGTTAAGATAAACTCTGAGCTAAAAGTACACTTTATTTATCGTAAGAGGTAAACATATTATCTCGCGTTTACGGTGTGTCTGGAATCCCAAACGGGATTTGATTGCGGATGGTGGTTGGTTCACCTTGAGGATAGTAATTAATCCAGTGTCCCTCCAAATGTACAACAGCATTCGCTCCAACATACACGTAATTCATAGTTGGCCCGATATCATTTAGTTAATTTTTGTGATAGACGGTGAACGGAATTTTTCGGAGAGGCCCATAATGTCCTGTGGTTTGTTTTACAAACGCGTATTTTATCGCCGCCATATGATGACACGAGGTTATAGCACAAAATGCATCAGTACTATATGTGTTGCTGTTATGCCGACGATGATTTTGGAGACTCAGGGTAATCACCTAGTCGAGTCATTTCAGAGTACCAAATCCGTCATCAAGTTAGCATGCGAGTCGAAAAACTGCAGTATTGTCACATCCTCGGGAGCGTTGTTGCCACTTCACAATAACAAGAAGCACAGCTGGATTTTCACTTCTGGGCGGCTCTTCTAATATAAGAAGAATAGGACTAAGTCAACCGGTCGGACTACGGAACATTTACGTTTACAGACAGTGCTTGTTTCCATTAGCAATGTGCTACATAGGCATGACTAATTTGATTGTTTCTTGGAGAAAAATAGGTAACTGAAGCTATAATGAATTATATGATGATTTTTCCACAGAGTTTCGCAAGTCACCTGCATTTAGAAATCCCTTCGCGTTTCTTCCCAACCAATCGTGGTAACACACTCAATGAGGCTGACCTAAGGATCGAATTCACCAATAACAGTGTTGTTTTCTTTCTCTTGTGATACTCAGGTATTCAACAAGCATTTACACAAGATATTCTGCAATTCACTTGGTAGCAAACCAGAATGTTCACGAAACGGAAGCAATCCACACTTAAAAGCAGTTCACCACGTTTTCGGAATGATTGCCATGCTAGTGAGTAGGTAGATGCTTGTTCTTGACTTCCGACAATCCAGGGAGATGATCTGATAGTTATTGATCTGCAAACTAGAAGTACTTCTTTGTAGACGCACAAAATGGAAGTGTCTGATCCTCAAATATAATCTATTACAGATCGTTTCAAATTAGGAGTAACAAATTATTTCTACTAGTCCGATTCCTAAAGAAACCAACAGTTTCACATCACTCGTTTTGAGCAGTCGTCCACCTGTCCTGGCGCAATTATTCATGTGAATCCACACCAAAAGGGGTGAGTTTCGCTCTTGTTAGAGCCCATCAGCAGCGCATATCCAATGGCCGTGCCGAAGTTTAAGCTCCGGACACCTGACATGCGAGGCGAACGTGTTACTGCTATTCCACCAGTGCACTTTGGACGCATCTGAATTTTCACGTTTGAACGGGCGAACGTGTTCTCACTTGAGCGATGTGATTAGTATGCCCGACACATAATCAATACGACGACCAAGTAACTATCCTGGTTGTGACGATCGACTGGCCCGCTTGTCAGGACTTCCCAGTCAGGTGGCACTACAGACACTTGAAACCCGCCTGACAACTTTTGTTAATGCATGTGGGGGGTTTGTGGGGTTGTATTGTCCAACATGCACTGGTGGAATAGTGGTAACATGTTTGCCTCGCATATCAGGTGTCCGGAGTTCAAACCCCGGCACGGCCACTGGATATGCATTTCTGATGATCTCTAAAAAGAGCGAAACTCGAGTCCAGTGCTTATCCCCTTTGGTGTGGATTCACATGAATAGTTGCGCCAGGACAGGAGGATGACTGTTCAAAACAAGAGTGATGTGTATTGAACAATACACCTCCCGCAAAACCCCCACATGCATAAATAAACTTGGGTCAAAAATATAACAGAATTTGAGTAGTTTGTTCATGCAGAATGAATTTCCTCCGACTGAAAATGGTTAAACAATTCAGGAGCACACTGCGCACCCAAAAAACATTACATTTATTATGAATCCTACTTTCATTGATCTATAAAGGTACGCTTTAGTTCCATATAGAAGACATGGGTAGTTTTGTGTTCTACCCCAGATTCCTCGGTCTGGCAACAGTAGCAACGAAAGAAGCCGCATGATTTTAATAAGGTATGTTTTACCATTGTTCTTACTACCTTGTTCAAAGTTCACCAACAACCGGATTTTAAGAACGGAAGTCAAGTTGTCAGCGAAAAAAGTGCTGAACAACTCTCTATGTTTCAAAAGACTTTGCTTAAAGCGTAAAAACCTCAAAACTTTGCTGCTCGTGAATTGTTAGTGGAGTAGATCAGCGGAAGTAAAATCCCAATATTTTTTCCTCTGCGAAGCTGCGCATCCGACCAGTGAACACTTGCTCCAAATTCACCAATAAAGCTTTGATCGAACGCACAATTTTGCAGGCTTCTTGTGCCATGGTTTACAGGTGAAATTGGACACATTTTAAAAGTTGTGCTTTCGGCATGTTTTCATAAATGATTAGGACAAGGTTAGTTGGTACACTTTACAGCTAAGAAAATGAATCGACTGCACCTCGAACAACTTTGTGCCTCCGTAACCCGGAACTAAATTATCTCTCAGGCACATCCGTGAATTCAGTTGATGGTGTATTCTTGGCATACAGAATGCTAACATATTGCCCACATTCTTGGGAAAACATCCAATATCCTTCCATCATTAATTTGCGGGTAAAATGTCACGTTGTGTGGGGACAAATTGATAAGCATTTCTTTGGTCAGTCAACACAAATTAATTAAGATTTTTTGGACAGTTGACGTTGATTACTACATCCGAATGTGGCAAAAATTATAACACATCACAACCCAAAAATGTGTTCACTGGTTTCAATCATTGTAAACATTAACAGCACTAAATTATTTTCTAGGCCCACGTTCCGGTCAACTGGTGAGGGTAGGAGTGGACTGAAATTCGATGATCATTTGCGAGCAGCTGTCAGTCTAGTTGACATATCTGAGTAAGTTTGCTACAGCTTCATCGTTAGCAATATCTCACTGGAAAACAATTGTTCTGCACCCAAAACATAGCCTACGGGTAACAAAATCTATTTGTTCACGTGAAACTACTGTCCTTGTGAGCCACGTAACTGTCATTGAATCATTGAGGCAACCTGGATTATTGATGAAATGAATGACTGGTGGACAACAGTGTGTGTCGAAGCGTGAAGATCAAGTAAATATATTGCGTCCGGACACTGCACAATTTTGGAAAACAAGTTAAAAGTGTTATGACAGAGGTTTGGAATTCCAAAAAAGTAATTGGTAGCAAGAGACCTTTTGCTACCTGCGTAATCGCACGGCCAATAGAAATCGTAAAGTGAAAAATGAGATAGAGGAAGAATATGAAGTTAGGAGTGGTATCCAGAAGGTCTTTTTAAAGTCGCTTCTGAGAGCCGGTTCGTCCGTTGTATTAGTTTGTGTGTCATTCGTCGGTTTGATCTCAAGGAAATTCTAAGCTTCAGTGGGATCGTTACAGCCAGCTTTGGAAGCGGTTTGTCACTGGAATAATGCAAGTTGAAAATGTCCAAAATTGTTTCAAATACACCAAAGTGTAGCCCATTTTTACCTCTTGTAAATGTTTTGTAAGCTACTGTGGTCATTTCCCACGGAGGATCATCTTTCTTAGTCTACTCTTTTTTCTATAGACCCATAATCAACATAGACAGACTTATTTACTTGTTGAACTGATCATTCATACATGTAATACGGCGGCTCATAGTTGAAAAGCGCTTGAGAAAATATATCGTATTGGAATGAACATTGCTACGTCCTCTGAGGCTCCAATGCATTCCGTCTGGCAGGACCTTCTGCTGATACAAAAAGCCGGACCAGATTAACTGAATGCGGGTAGAACAATTGGGAAAGTGATAACCTGCATAGCGTAGAGAGGTATTAAAAAATACATTTACTCAGGCTTTAAGTAATGAAGCTATGGTTTCGCTCAATCGTGGTGAATCGTATTATTGATAGTATTAAATTATAGTTATATATGTGTGTGTTACTTGTCCGCTACTGATTGTATTGCCGAATTAGACAAAAATCTAACCGTTATTTTGTCGATTCAAATGGGAAACTCACGCACGTACACCGCTGTGAACACTGGATTTTGCCTGCACATCATGCTAGTTTACCCGCGATTCACAGAACCTTGCTGGTTTTTGCGTTGCATATTTAAGATCACGCAACAAAGTACTGAGGACCTGCAATAAATCTGATTTAGGCGCCAGTTCACCCTGAAATAATCGCCAACTTTTCTGTGCCTATTCGTTACCAATGACAAGAGTCAGTTTGAAAATCCGGTCTATGGTTTTAATAACTTCCAATGAGATAAAGTTACTCCTGAGTCTTATCAAGAGGGCCAAATTTCATTTTTCAAAGAAATAACCCAAAAAGAGATAATTCGTAATCATGTTTGCATAACGCATGCCTACTTGTTTACTTCCTATCTAGTGCAATGTTCATGTTACTGATACACACCACTTTACAGGACAAGGTTAATTTGTACGCCAACCTAGCTGGTTGGGGATTAAGGACAACACATAAATGTAGAGGAAGTCATCAGTCATCTCTATGGTCTGGACGAGAAATATTAACACCGAAATTTATCAACTAATCCTGGTGTCCGGACATTACCTCTTCTAAAATAGTACTAAATAAGACACTTTTACGAGAATACCCTATCGAGAAGCTCAAGTTGGAAGCATAAACATCCACAGTTTCACCAGTATTAAATCAGTTCCGTCCACTAGATAATGTATATCCGAGGTCGTCCGCAACTGCGGTGACACTTACATCGGTAGAGCTGAAAAAAGGCTCTATATGCCAGCTGCAAAACATTTGCTTGGGTTGGTTTATGCACCACTTCGAGATGCAAATGCTAACACGGATTCATTCTATGAGACTCGATATTTGACTGCCACAAGTCACAATGTTAGCGCTCCCTCGTTTCAAGCCATCGTGAGGTTAATTTGATATAATTTGTCTTTAACGAAGTCTGTAATATGCGTTCAATAGAACTTAGGTTGTTGAGCTTTTATTATTGAGAACCCGTTTTACAAAACTTGTAGTACCTGTTCTTTATCATCTTGAATACATTACCTGTATCTAATTGTTTTGGCGGGCAAAAGTGTTGTAGTAACCATGGCGATGTGCAATGTTTTTACATTGTGCACTTACGGATCTGTGCTGATTTTTGAATATCTTGGGTCAATATTTTTTCACACATAGTGTTAACTGCTTCCGATTATTCAATGTTATTTCAGTTCTTGGTAATATAAGGCCATGCTATCAGACGTTAAACTGAGTTATTGGCCCATAATTTATGTGTGGCTCCGAAAACACAAACAAATTCGAGATGATGTCTGCGAGGCGTGACTACAAGCCCTGAAATTCGTAGCACAGCGCTCCGAAAATCGCAGTTTGATGAAGAAACAAGAAACCGATACGTAGTTGCATGACACTTTCATACGCACAATTTTATTCATCACAATTTATTGCGTTTGATATTTGTCTTCTTCCAGTATTCCACTCAAAGCAGTAAAACAGCTGACCATCTGAACTTTTTCAAATAATGCTACCCTGAGGCTATATATATTAATTTCAAGAGCTCAAATTCTGATGGCAATCTTTTGAGCGGCCCTCACGTCCTACTAAGACGGATATTTTCAAACGCAAATGAAAGATGGTTTGTATTATTTCATGCATCAGAAATTCCAAATGGCGCCCGGGCTTCATTGTTTTTGGATCTGAAGAATAACTTGGTTTGTTTTCGAAAAGGTTTGGTGACAATCGGTAGATTTATTGCTGGGCAACGTTTCGCTTCTGATACAAAAGCTTCGTCAGGCCAAGTGACTAGGTTCGTAGGTTGATCGAGATTTAAGGCAGAAGGAGAACCAATCAGCTAAGTCAAGCTAAATCTCTGTTGGGTGTCGGCCGTGGGATTTTAGTGTGTTAGAGTGGTTGAACAAGTGTTGGGTCGGTGGAGAAACCTACATGTGTTTGGGTCCATCCTAGGATCTAGTTCTTTTGGTTCGGTTCATTTGATGGTTCCTCTTGAACTTCGTTTGAACCTTCTGTCAGTCTGTGTGGGTGAGGTAGTGCTAAGAAAGTTGTGTAAGAGGGGTGCTGTAACCTTTGGTCGGTTGGGGTTTCCAGCCCTGCCCCCCGGTTTTCTCTAGTGATCCTAAGTGGATTGACAACCACACTGTCACGTGTCAACTCGGCTTATCTAAGACCGCTCTCCATACGCTCGCTAGCTCCCAAAGTATTTATGTCGAGACTTTGGATGTGCCACTACTGCCCTTTCTGGAACGGTGCCTACAGGTTTTATTTTTTAGATTATCTGTACCACCGCTTCTTTACAGTACTGCTAACCATTTGGTGTAGCTAGCCTTCTGCAAATGTCCTGACTAACTCACTTCAAAGCACTCAAATGAAGTTTTATGATTTGTACTTGTTGGGCGCAGTTCAATTTTTTGGCATACAGAAGGTTGAACCATTAAATTCGGAACAATTTGTCATTTTTTTACTCATATGTAGCGTTTTTTAAACGCTGATGCCCAACAGCTAAAAACTATCGAAAAACTTCAATATCTTGCTCGGAAAATAAAATGAACTTCTTACTCGGCAGGCGAGCCACAAATGAGCTAAGTTGAGACCTTAGTGATTGTTGATGCCATCGGGGAACATGATATCTCCTGTGATATGTATACGTATAATGGTGTTAATGTTGAGTACAGCAAGAGCCTTTATTTATCCATTTTGTCCAAGACATATTGCAGCTATAAGCTCGGGCGTGTTTAGCCCGGCTGATGTTATCAGAAACATTGGAACTCCTGCGATTAGAATCATAAAACAAAGTGCACTAGACGGAAACGAGGGAAATCTTTCCTTTGTTACAAAGAAATGCGCTTCCTCAGCTTGTATTTTTACAGTATTTTTCCAGTCTCTCGGTTACTTGTATACTAATACATACAGCTGGGTGGTTCATATATACCCCAAAGAGCAAAGTTGCAACCCCGGATAGTCTTAAATTTTTTTGCACCAATCAAAGTGGGCCGCTAAATAGGACATGGGAAAAACCGATAGAAAGAGTTAGATATGCTTTCCGCACGGAGAGTTCAGCCGATTAGTCACATTCAACTAACTGTGATTGCCTTCGGTAACCTCGGAAGGGATGATATTTCAAATGATATTTAGCGTAAATTTTATCTACATCTGTTCTCAAAGTCCAGACGATAGTGGTCGTAATCAGCTACCGAATTTTGCCATTCACAGGTAGCGTGAACGGAATATGGCTTCTTCAATTTGGGCAGACAATAACCTAAATAATGGGGTTGTTATAACTCAACACTTAAAACCTGATCTTCCATATGTGACGCTATTTCAATTTATGTGACTTCAAATTTCTATTAATTGTTACATGAA
This sequence comes from Opisthorchis viverrini, assembly GCF_000715545.1. Classification (NCBI taxonomy): domain Eukaryota; kingdom Metazoa; phylum Platyhelminthes; class Trematoda; order Opisthorchiida; family Opisthorchiidae; genus Opisthorchis; species Opisthorchis viverrini. The sequence continues at coordinate 518,341 of NW_008751952.1, forward strand.
TGAAAAATGATGAACGAAAAGTGTACTTGTCCAGGAGCAGTGAGAAGTGATATACTAGGGAATAAGAGAGAAAAATCAGTATCAGACACAATCCTTCATTAATTTTCTTTCACGTGTGTCATATGAAATCTATACTTTCTACAAAAGAAGGTTGGTGAATCATGTGAAGGTAACTAATTACTTATTACCAGAATGGTTTGACCAGAATATTCACTTTGGAAGATATCTCAGGCCATTCGGTGCATCCCAGATTCGAAGATGCAGCCCAACACATACTTCATGCTTCATGGTACGCCTCTTGCTCATGGAAAAAATATTTTACTATTGAAAACGCATTCAGCTTCTCCCAGTGAAACGGTAACCCGAGTTTGTCTTTTGAGGTGGAGAATCTAGAATCTTATCTCTAAAGCACACATTCTTATTCATCTCTTTACTACCTCACTTGTGACCGTTTAAAGTACTTTCAAATTTTTTATTCAGTATTTTCAGTATTCCAAAACATTTGGCCTACGCGGTGGAAACATTCAATAAAATACCCCATAATTGCACATTTCTGTGCAAAACCTGACCACTTTTACAAAAGAATGCTTTGGTGGTGCGCGGTTCTCAATACGGCTCTAGAGAAGGTCCAGTTATTATGAGCTTCTTCGAACAATCCCTGTCATTTGTTATGCTCACCGAACCCCAAAAATTAAATTTTGCTTCCCCCATCTTTCAAGATGAAACTGTCTACTCTTCAGAAAAATGCAAAAACGACTTAGCACGGTGTACGTTGGATAGATTGCTTCTGTGATCTTTATGGTGGATTACATCAGGTATGAGGTCTGATCGAAAAGCATTCCTCTTTATGTCAACAGAAAACACATCCACCGGGGTCAACTTAATCGACAATATGCAACTTAACCAACTTTTACATATTGAATCCTTTAAGTAGAATGGCCCATTGGACTTAAGTGACGAGTATGGGGTCATTTCAAGACTGAAAATGCCATGAGTCGCAGGACCATTAAGCGAGTGGTAATCGATGTTTGCGCACAGCTGCTGTAAGGCAAGGAATAAAAAATACATTTGGTTGAGACAACTGCCTGGCATAACAATGACCGCTCCAACCGGAGGAGCACTGATGTTGGAGGAAACTGTACGAAAGGATTAGAGCCTACGTACATCAGCTTTCTACCAATCGGATATATAAAGAAGATACAAGGTTTTAGACAGATAATGTTTCATTTGGTCAATTTTTATTCAAAATGTATAGCCTGACGCATGTAATAAGGCAGTAGTTGATATCTATAATGGGTTTGAATTTACTGGTTATTTGCTGTTATTCCGGACCATGTGTAAAATAGCAACTTTGTACTTTAAAAGATCTCGCTGACTCTCAGAACACAGAACGCGCGCCAATGCTGTTTCGATTTTGGCATCCATACGGGAACATGGAAGAAAATCAAAATGCTAGTTAATGTTACATCACGCTTACCACGTCTGAGTTCACATGTAGATAATATCGTCTGTCCTAGAAATGAAAGTCTCAGACGAGGAGGTCGATGAGAGAATAGTACTGCAGGATAAATTTATTTTGTATATTTCGTCGAATTAGTGAATTGTTTTGTAATTGGTTCAACTCGACAGTGGAAAATCGGTCCCGTTCTGCTGAGCGAAGTCTGAATCAAAGCACGTTTGTGTTGCGTCGAACTGTGGTACTCTTTAATTTTCAGCTAAGTGAAGCCAATTTGTGCGCAAAAGCCGAGGATCACTGTACAGGTGTTCTATATACCTCTGAATCATCAGCAATGCGCATCTCACGAAACTCAAAAGATTTTTTCAACCTGAAACCACTGGGCTGGCTATTTGATCTATACCTCTGATCATCAGCAAAGCAAAACCCACGAAACTCAAAAGATTTTTTCAACCTGAAACCACTGGGCTGGCTATTTGATCTCAACTTTAAGTCTCGAGTGGATGATATCGTAGGTGGGTTTTCCTTTGTAAGGTTGCATTTTGTCTCCTCACACTGTCGGCTGGTGTGCAACTGCAGCAGCTCCTTCTATTATAAGCCATGAATGTGTACAAAACCCTTGAATATTTGCTTGTTTTCTTTAAAATAATGATATTGATATGCTCATCGGGCCCAACTTATTCCGGTAAATATCTTAGAAAATACCGAATTCCTCAGTCAAAGCTATGCAAAAACAGCCCATTGTCGTAGTTTTGCAAAACCTACCTATTTGACAACACGACTAACAGTTGTTTACCATGAACTTTTTCAGTAATAAAGTGCTCCGATTGCCATTTTGGATTTGGGAAAAAAAATCTGAAATTCTTGGACGATCAGTTAATTTCTTGCTTAAATTGTGAAATATTACAATGTAGTAGGTAGTTGATTCACTTGCCGGCCTATCGAGCGGCAGGTACCATACTGAAAAAAATTTGTGTTGAGTCCTGGAATATCTGAAATAGAGTACGTATCTGGCACCCAGCTCTCCTCTTAATGTGATCGAACAGGTATCACAATAGTTGTTCAATGCTGTTCATTTCAAAAAATTCCTGTAAATGTCGCACTTCTACCCCGAAAATAAAAACAATGAAATTGTTAAAAGTGTCTACCCAAGACAACGCGCCTCTTTTTGGACAATCAAAGGCGTGAAAAGGGCGTCAAAAGAATCGACCTGAGAAGGCAGTATTCCTACAATTAGTTAGTTCGTTTATGGTTGCAGGCCCGGGGATTGACTGTTATTTTAAAATTATCCAAGTGACCCCTCAAACGAGGGAGATGTAAACTTGTGCTCTAGACAATAGAAAAAAGCTTTCGTTGTTCGGTATAAACTGGCCTATATTTCTACACATCATACACTAGGCTGATGGCGACACATTCAACCTCTTTCTAGTTATAACTTTGAAAAATGTCGGGTGGTTGTATGTTCGCAGGTCGTCACCTACTGATCAAAGGGTGTACACTTCATGGTAATATGTTGTTAAATTTGCACTGTCCCTACGTAAATTCAAGAACCATAATTTTGCACTACCTCACTGCATCAGTTGAGCCGACAAAAACCATAACAACTTTGGGGGTAGGAAGCTGTTATCTGAATAAAGAATAGTCTCTACAACTCTACAGGCAATGAAGGTATAATTTTCGAACGATATCACACTATTCACAAGGCATCAAGCTCTTTATCTGACAGTCCTATGTTAACCAAACACAATAGCAGTGATCAAAACGTCTTTGTGGCTAAAGTAAGCTTGGTCGATCGACATAAGATGACAAAAAAATAAGAATAATGTCCAGCAAGATTACCCAGTGTTGCTTCACAGCGTTTCCCCAGTGCTCTCAGTGCTCACTTGTCAGATTCTTTGTGGCCGGAGAAATAGGATAATTTTGCACGTCTCAACGCTTCACATTTTGGCAAGTTAGTGGCGAGGTGTATCTGTGCATAAAGTTACATCCTACCAGGATAGTTTTGTTCAAATGAATTCCATTTATTTCTATTTTTCTATTTCACCAGCATGCTATGCCTTAGAAACGACAGTAGTCAGAATTAGGCTGGGAACTTACACGACATGCTCCACTAGACACTCAGGGTGGGATCTATAGAGTTGAAAAAGCTTTTTCAATGTCGGAGTATATCCCATAAATCCTTAGGCGTGGTTACAAAAATGGGGGTTTTCTATGGAAGAAAATGTCGGTAGTAATCATATAACAATCGTCCAGTAAACCGCAAGAAGAGCTGAGTCCAAACCTTGTTCAAGCTGGCGGAAACACAGAGCCGCACCACATAACTGCGGAGGAGGGAAGAAAGCCATCTATCTAGAGTATTCCAGAACAATGGATATCCAAGGAATTTTATCAAGAGAAGCTTGAAGAAGATATCTCAACAACAACAACAGCAAGAGCAAGCAACCAGACGGCTAGTTTGCCTTACATCAAGAACAAATCAGAACTCGCAACCAGATTACTGGCTCAAAACAAAACTTCGTGGCCCACAAACCGAATGCCACCATAAGGAAATTAATTTCTAGACCGAAGGACAACCGAGACGAAACCAAGAAGAACAACGTAATATGCCAACTAAACTGCAACAACTGCAACAAATTCCACGTCGGACAAACTGGGAGGAGACTATGCACATGAATAAAGGAAAACAACGCAGCCGTCAGGAGACATGACCCCCTGTCCTTGATATCCATACACGATGACCAAAAAGGCCAAAAAGGCCACATCTGGAAAACGCAAGAACAATTAGCATGCGGAGACACGAGACACCGAACGGAATATCTGGGAGATTCGATCAACCGGTGCATCAAAATGGATCCAGTTTAAGCACCCTACATGCAAAAGACCATCTCAACCAGAACACTCAAGGAGGACCGAATATTGGATTCAAAAACAAAGAAGCCAGGTAGTCTTTTGAGGCAAATCGATAGGGGTCACAAGCCGGGAATCAAAAGGACGAAGGTCATTCCAGCACTGACAGGACTACGACGGCAGGGGATGTCAAGCTCAGAGGTCACGTGGGCATCGGCGAATGGGGACATAGGACAACGGAGCAACCAATGGAACCGACCAACCGAACAACTAATCGCGATCAAAGGTCATCCCCTGCTAGCAGCACGTATCTTAACACACGCGTAACATACCCAACGCACAGCCATCAACCCACCGCTACGCACCACTACGCACCACTACACTGACGATGTCACCTCGCTTGGTGATGAAACGTTTGCAAGCAAATTGCCCAGCTCAGGGACACAAGCCAACGACCAAAAATGAAGGTTACAAGAATGCCGGCGTATTTCAACTCCCCAGTCTTCGGTTTCCACCCAACCTTTCAAACGGGTGGACAGAATAGTTATTCATTATCGGCAAAGCGTGCTCAAATTCCAATGGAAGCTTACTGATTGGGGAGGACAGTACTGCTAAATATTCACGCATCATCAAAATTATCGTCTCTCAACATCGTTGTAGCTAGAAATTCGTCTAAGTAATGAATACCAACCAACGATTATTCTGCTGAAACCTTTCGTGGTGGACCAAAGCTATGGCCAAACGCTCTAAAAGTTATTCTGGTCATATGGAAACTGAGCGGAAGTGTACATCTCCCAGTGACAAACGGAACCTGTTTCATGGTTATTTACTTAAACGCAATTCAAGGAAACAGATTTATTCCGGCCTAGTGAAGCTTAAACTTGGGAGATTAAGTTGTAATAATAGGAACTGCATTTGCAACGCCAGCTGCAATTCGCCTGGAAGACAAGTGCCGTTTTTTTCAAGAACGTCACATTATCCATCTGGATCTGCATCTCGTAGGTGGTGACTTGGCTAAGTTTATTTAACGGTTCAATAAAGTGGTATTACTCATAACTTGCTACGTAGATTGCAGTGTGAACTGAAGCTGATAAAGCGGAGCAAAATGTTAAAACAATAACTAGTTGATTATTAAGCACCCAGTAACTGACGCGATACTGAACACTGCGGTACACGAATACTACACATTACAATTAGTTGTAAACGCTATGTTACGCCCGTCGTTCGGAACAAATTTACATGTCAGAAGGATCAGACGCATTTGGCGCAACTTGGTAAACGCATTAACACATGCCTCAAACACACGTGTCCAAGATGATCGAACTTTTGCGCATTCAGTCGCAGGATTTGCTAATTTTATCTATTTATTTGTGAAGCCTAGAAAACCCAAAAACATGCTTTGGTAGCCCAGGTGCATGAGTGCGTAAATTTTTCTATGTTAGGATAATATTCCTGCCATGGCGAATGCAAGCTAAAGAATTGCAGAGACAGTACTACTCTTGTAATTTAAAAGCAAACGAGTCGAACTAATAGAGTGATGTTAAGTAATGGAACACTTAAAAAGCCAGGACGTGGTAGTCCAATGGGGGTTTGATTTGCGCTGGTGGAATATCTATTTTACCACAATGCATTCAAACGTCCTATTCAAATGTCACTGAAAAAAATGTGTCCAGCTATTAGTATGTACCGGGGTTGTATTTGCTAGACTCCACTCGAACATATAATGTGTAGTTCATCTTGTAGCCGAACAATTGATCTCGAACGCTGTTGTTTTAGCTGGCGCACTAAAAATACTCTACTTTTACAGAATGGGCTTTTATTAACATCAACTATCTAGCCAATTCCTCCTTACAAAATTCAACGTCTCAAATTTTGATTCGCTAGCGCTATTATTTTTATTGGCTTCACTAGTAGGCACAATATTTCCACTGAATAGAAAACCATGCAGGCTTCACACAAACGCATACATGTCTAGCACACAGGACTGAGAATTATTGTCTTACGGGTTTTGTTCTGCGTTTTTACGACTTACTATTCGACAAAGTCGTCACAGTGCTCAGATAGCAATGGTCTTTGGAACACACTACTTTGTCTCAATCACTCGTCCTTTCCACTGAACCATTTGTTCATAAACCGTCGTGTTTTACCATAAGACGATTAAGCGATAATCGTAATAAAAGATATTGTAATGATCTTAATAATGGTGATATTAGGATCGGTGATGAAGAGGCGATAACTGTGATGATGATTGTGAGAACGACGCAGATGAGTATGTTCATGTTTTGACTTACTATACAAACACTCACAAACTATGCCTCTCTAAGTTACAAATAAATTCATGCAAGAGAAATTTCACCTTTACTCAAGTTAACTGAGGACTGTTTGTCCCGCATGAGTTACCCCTTGTTTCCGATGCTTTTGCCTGCCGAAAACTTGTTTAACATCTGATGACAGCAAATGGTGAGTACCCGTAGGTAACCAAGCATGAAAATCAAACACGAAAGCGCACTCGACTAAAACGAAGTTGAATGTTGCGTTCGCATTCTGGAAGTAACTTTCAAATTTAAGCAGCCGTGAAATGAATCTACTTGAGTACTAAGTAAGCACCGTAATTCCATTTTTTAGACCTGATTCAGTGCTGGATTCTGCAACCATTTTACTGAAAATTGTGGCTGCAAAGCTTTTTTATCACTTTCACAGGAAGGCGTGATTTCCGTATGGCTGCAGCGGCTTTGCACTCGTGCGTCACTAACCGGTAACATTCTAAGTATTTTTGCCATGCTGACATAAGGGAAAAGTTAAACTTCACCAAAGTTTCGACTCACCCACTTTCGTAAAATTTTGTGCTTTATTTATTGGTTTAACTAAAAGCAATCTGTGACGTTGCGGTTGATCTTAATAGATCCTGCTATAGAAAGCGCTTCCTAAGGTATTTTAGGATATTTTTGAAAACTTTACTCAGCTCAAGTCATGAGCCAGTAACCAATTGTTTCATCTGTACTAGAGTTTCTCAGAACAGGTTGAACTTCACCTCGACCAATGAAATGACAAAAGTCTTATTCGAGTTCTTCATTGTATTGAAGATTTTGTTTAGAAAAGTAAATATTATTTTAAATTGCACATCTGCAGAGTATCTTTCGTTCAGATAATTTTAATGTTGCTTGTGACATCGTCCAGCAAGCATTGCATATAACCCATTAATTATTGATATTTACCAGAACATCCAGACTTTTGAGCAAGTACTTGGTCGCTTACTGCACGTGACTACTCACAGAGGGTTCCCTCCCACTCCTTCATGGTGGGTGGCCTGCATGTTCACTCGAAGGCTATTGACTTGCCTATACATGTTTGCCGATCGTGCCAACCTAGGCTACTGTGTCTTCGTTCGTTGTACAACCTACCGGTACTTTAACGTACGATATATCTTTACAGCTCACCATCGCAAAGTGCAAATCGCAGGGTAACTGCCTGCATTCACTAGCTTCAACATTTGTTTGCCTGATCACTCAACCACTTGTTGGTACTGATGCTTAGACTAACCGATAAAACACTAAGTGAATCAGCTGTAGACCTACCAAAGAATCTATGTTGACGACCATTCTTTCTTTCAATGAACGTGTGTTCACAGTAAGACGAACACAATCGGACGGCAAGGTTAATGATGACTGATGTTTGATAAAAAGCCTAACCTTTTCGGATGAGATGCGTGGCTTTATAGGAAATCAGATATCCGATTGCAGTTTCAGCAACTCCTCGGAATACAAGCATGACTTTCACCTTGTCCAACGTGCATGGATACATTCCTAGATATACCATACAAGTTAGCATGTTGATAAAATGTATGCTCAAATAAAGAAGTAAGACTGAGTGATATGGCGGAAAACAGCACAACAGCTAAGTTTGTGTGGTGGATCGTCGCAAATGCGGGAGGTAATTTGGCATACTTCAGGACCTATAATTTAGACGGTTTTAGTCGTCGTACGAATAAACGTTGACTAATGTCGGTCGTGGTTTGGCTATCTTCTTCAAACAAATGTATATACTGTCGATATGGAACTTATCTATTAGCAATGTGCAGCTACTTAACAGCTTTACACATCTCATGAAACTCAGAGTTTTGATCCACGCATCCTAGTTACCACTTTAAACATTCATCTGGCTGCGAGCAGCTGATCAACTTGCAATAAGAAAGGCAATCCTTCAGGACAAAATAAGAAACGAACCTCACAATAATAATCAATAAGTAGCCAAAAGGAAGAATACTTTCAAAATTGAATGACACCTGCTTCTGAGAAGTTAGCAGCTACTCAGTACGCGATCACGTGTTATGGTTTGCTTGACTGAAAAATGCGTGGCGCTCTCTGGTCTATGTTGGATTTGATCACACTCTTAGTCATCCGCTCGTTATCCAACGGTTGAGTGTTCAACCAGTGATCGGAAGGCCAGGGATTCAGAATTCTGAATTTCGTGAAATGAGCATTACTGACGATTCCAAACAAGAAAAACACATCTGTACGGTGATTATAAAAATTTAAGTAAAGATAAACTTCACTGAGAGGACACACTATTGAGAACATATATACTTAAATTCACATAGAAGAAATCCGGTTTTTTATGCATGCCACTCGTAAATAGACCGTGTGTATTTTAGCAAAAATTTTTGTTGGGTTGCATCGGTGAAAACTTACCACAACGGATTTCAGCATAAATTTAAACCAATAAAGAGTTCTAGTTTAACATTAGATTCAATCCCTTTGCATTGGACTTCTGGAAACCTTTTCACAAGTGATACTCATTCCCAAATTAATCACACCACTAATACGTTTTCGGTTACTTAAATGCGTTTGGCAATGAAAAATCGCCCGATTCATCAAATAAGCAGCGACTGTTTTCAACCAGAGTAATAGAAAGCACCATTAGCGATAAACTCTTCCAACGTTCTCTTGATTTTATCGCGGCCTTTCACTCATCATTCATCCTTGAACCGAGTATTTTAGAGATGTTATCACCTAGATACCTGTTTACATCATTCTCTTAATTCGTGACAGCTCCATTTACGCACTACTGAATTCACACGAAGCCCCGGACGTGAGTAGGCCTTACAACTAACTTCAACTCTGAGTGGAACCACAAGCAAAATAAATTTATTCGCCTTAAGCTCGACTGGGTGGAGGGGATTGAGCAATAACTAATCTATCCTGAAGGAAAAAATATAAAAGGAATCGGTTTTTGCTGTCAAAACCATTTTGAACGCGCAGAGCATCAGCACCTATCCGTATATTCCCATAGATGCCTTTTCAACGCAGGCTGTTCCAACCACAAGTTAACCGCAGACCACTTCAAATGAATGTTGCATAAAGCACTTGGCCTATTTTGAGTGAAGACGTGGAAAACAAACTTGTCAGATGAAACATGGTTATCCTTTTTTTAAATGTCAAACCGTCCAAGAACACAATTTACAAACCAATAGTGGAAATATGATTAGTAACTCAAAGTTGAAAGTGTGCGATAGCAGGATGCGACTTTGGAGAATACGAAAATTTTGCGTACACTAAATATCAAATCTGAGAATATCCCTCCAGATCATCCACAATTAAATCTGTGACTGCTGTACAGCCCGGCGATGCAATCATTCATATTTCACAAAAATGTTTCATTGTACGTGCTTTTTCAACTCTGCGTCAAGAGGAACTAATCATTATCGCTTAAAGTGGTTCGCAGTAAATCGCAGAACTTACTACAAGTAAAAGGTTTGTATGTCAGTCACTTAGATTAAAAGTGCTCATTAGGACTAAGCTAAAAGTGAGAGGTTGTTTGTGGCAATCCTGGTTAATCCAGGACTATTCACGTGAAATCTCCAGACTGACGTATTGCTAAAATATCAAGTTGATTTATAAACCGCTCAGAGTTGACCATTGACAGAACATGAGTTAAATTTTTAATTAGAGTTGTTTTATGGTGCCTTCTAATTTTCAAGAATTTAGTGCAGACATTTAACAGCTACTTTAAAAAAATACAGGTTAAACCTCGTGAGAAAAAACGTCACTCTCAAAGCAAAACACTAGATGGGTATCTTCTGATTTTTGACAGTCCACCGATCTTGGTGTTTGGGTCTCACAAGACTGAATAGTAGTAACCTGTGCTTCAAGTAGCTTCACCTGTAACTTGGCAAGGCAATATAACTGGTGGAGATAGCACTTAAAAGCTTCCGTCAGCTTCCGTCTTCACTGCTTTTGATGGACATTACGTGACACATCTCCGCAAAAAATCTTAGTCATCCACCCATCGACGAAGCAACTAGATATTTTAGTCGGACACCTTAATTTGTATTTACACACATCAACTGCTTTAGGTCTAATTTGGTAACCAAAAATGACCATTCTAGTCATCTAAACTGCACAGAGCATGAGTAATTTACATTCCAATGATTACTGTATTTTAGGGCCTCTCGATCCAAATAGTCTGGTTCCTATGGTGAGTTGCTCTGCATAAGACTTCCCAATGAAAACTGAGGAATTCATCCAAAAAATATTTTGGTAAACAACGTCTAAGATGAGTATCCTAAATATGTGTTGCCGGTAAAATGAGTTTCTCCTTCTGCCAAAAACGCTTTCCCAGAATACAACTGTCTAGTTCACGTGATAAAAAATCGTGGTGAAAATATAAAATGTAAGAATTAATTCAGTCAATATTTTAAGGCAAACGTGTTCTGCGTCTACCTTGTTAAATTGGATAAAACAACGCGACATTAAAAGTTCTGCCTGCCAAACTGCCAACTAAAATAGACAGCATACAAGACAGGTGACTGATAACATCAGATACATCCAAATGAACGCTCGAGTTACAGGAGACTGGCGCACACATTTTGTTTAATTCAGGCGCATACTTATGATCGAAAGACCAACAAAACAACCAGTATGCAGCCGTAGAATGTTTATTATGAAATAATCTCCTTTTTCGCGATAGGCCCCAGTCAGCAATAAGTTTTCAGCAATCTTGTGGGAACAGAAGAGTTGCAAAACTGCCAGTAGCAGGTGTCGCAATAATCGGTGTTACGCATGAACCAGTATCCGAATAACCAGATTTCCCCATTTAGCTGTTTTTTAGATAAAATGGAACGCCTGTCTTGTTTGTCATTCAAAATTAAGTGAACTGATTGCATTCGAGGCCAACCATCAAACCTCCGTAGTTGTGTGTGCGTCACTACATTACTGTAGGTTCCTACTTGCATTGCCTGGCAGCCTGACTCCGTGTCATTTCAAGGAATGCCATCCATTAGACGTCATTATCTACCTGCTTACCTGATGAGGTATATAATCCTCTTTCACACTGTTCGGTGACCAACAGTGTGCTTTGATAAGAGGAAACCTAATATTATATATACATTTTTCTTTAGGTTTGTACGAACTAGGGTAACTGAGAAAGTACAAGAGGATAAAGTGGATTTTTCAAAGTGGTTATTTATCATCGTATGTGATCCTTTTGCTGGTAACATCAGAACAAGGATGCCTAAAAATATTCATGGAAACGGACTCTATTCACTCTAAAAAAGGTTTAAGTGGCAGCTAGATGATAGAACACCAATTACCCAGGAGGAACATGTGACTATATAACTTTTGGGTAGTAGTTGATCTTTCGACTCAGTGTCAGGCTAAAACACGCAGCTGAAAACGGGTGTTGGTTTGGTGAAGGCAATTCTTGAAATGCCGTCGCCTTTAAGAACGCAAAGTTGTCTACGATCACCAAACTTATGGTGCACCAAAACAGTTTGCACCTACCCTGATTATCAAGTGTAAAACATCATGAATTAATTGGGTAGTTTTTGCCAACCTCTAGGTACTTGGGCTTAGGCTTACCCCAGAAAATATTCGATGGGTCTTAATCAGATGGTATTTTGGCAGAGCCAAAAGACGCACTGGCGTTTTTTGCATCATGCCTTGATTTTTTGTGCAATATTGTACAAATCAACACATTAACTAACTACACAGGATCTTCACGTACAGTAAGCGGGAGGTTAAAATGATCAACTGAGTGAGGCTAATAAGACACTTTTGTGGGACCAACTTTTACGTAAAATCACTCAATTCCAGAGGCACATGTCTCTTCTGGACACATATATCTGACTCACACAGTCGGATTCCAATCGCTCCTGGATCTAAACTATACAAGCTGTGATTGGTGGCACACGGTGCATGACATCGAGGTTGCGATCAATGTTGATGATGTGAATGGTTTCTGTCATTTGCGACAAAAAAGAATACCGAAAAAAGCTTTACAGCGGAAAGCCCACAACGGACAAGCTAGGACATTCATTCGGACATCCGTTGTGAATGATAAACCCTTAATGGACCCTTTGCTCAGACGGAATTGAAAGCATACTCCTGTGGCTTCATACGAGATGTTCTTGGGATATTTATTTACTCTGCTAGAAGGAGGTTAAAACCGATTCATTATTCATCATTTCCTGAAAATTTTGAAAATTTGCTGCCAGTTAGCGTCTCGGTGTAGGCATGTTGAGTGAGTGGGTTACGAGGCACAACAACGGACAGTCAGCAGGATCCATTCCCACTGGATTTTGTTCGTTGGGCTCGTTCGACAGGATTTAAAACCGATGGGAAAGGTAAACCTTGTTCGGACCTAAGGTCCATTTGTTCCGGGTTGTCAAAAGTGAATATCCCTCTTGTGTATCGTTCAAAATTTTCGTCCGCCTGCATGTGAGATACTTGTGCAGTGGAGAGGAATTACGCGAACTTTGGTGGGAATGGACTTTCTCACACTTTCTTGGTTATTCCATTCATATTGACAACCACCCGCCGTCCCATGTCATCTCGGCTTTTCTCAGGACGCATATGTTTGCATGATAGACAACCTGAACGGTTCTCATTTAAATCTGTGCACAAATAATTGATTTACGTCGGGAGGAGGCGCGCCTGTACGAGGCGCACATTCATAATTTTATTGATTTTCAAAGTTGTTACCCGATGCCGCAACCGTGACCGCTGATCTTTGCATGAGATTCGGTTCCAGTCCTACTGCACAACTTCGACTGCATGAGTCACAAATAAGTGTTCGACATCTGAACTTGAGTGGGCCCGCGCAAAAGGTAGTCTCGCAAACCTGTGTTTCATCAACACTACTCACCTCACACGACAACCAAGTGGCACGTGTGTAAATTAATTCCGCGTTCATTAATATGATGTCAATCACATAAGGCGGTTTGCGGGCCTCCGCGTCTTTAACAGAGGTCAGCATTACGACGCTTTGGAGCTCCGTAGTCACATTGCACATCCCAGTTTTTCATCTCAAAATTCAGACTATTCTTGATTGAAGCCAGCATGGTTTCCTTGCCAAACCACGTTTTAAATCCAAGCCAACTTTGCTGGGTTGGTCAAAAGTGGTAAGATGCTCTAGGTTTAGCTAAAACGAGTCACATTTAAGGGGTTATTGAACACTGGCGTAATTTTCAGTGACGTCTAAATGCGTTTACGCTAACGTACAAGGATTTACGGACAACCGCTTGGGTCTAAGGGCGAAGTTGCCACACTCAAAGCCTAAGCTATGTTCAACAGTGATGAATGAGGCTTGAAAAAATAACACTGTTAAGCAGGTCAGTAATTTGGTGTGCATGCTTTTGATCCATCCCGCGCCATACAGCCCATAAAAGGATATCTCATGCTCAGGGTATTGCCAATCCTAGGCCAATTACTCCAAATAAAGGAAAAGTTGTTCAATATTTGTGACCGTGAATTGTCTCAAATACTAGAATACATTATAGTTTCACAGATTCAGTCCACAAAAAAAATTAACTTTTATAAGGACGAATAAGTTAAGCCGCTCTGGAGAAGATGCCAGTTAACCGAAAACCTGTGCCAGTTTTCACCCAGCTAGTTACAGAAAAAGCGGTGAACTGCTTTAGACGGCAAAACGCACTTCACTTTTACAATCTACCGAACTCTCTTTCTTCAGTAAACAATTAAAAACACGTGTTTTGTGCAGACACATTTGCTACATAAACTGCACATCATAGGTCACCTCCGCTTCTTTCATCTATTACCTATGTTGACAATTTAGAAGACGCGTGGATGGAATGGAGCAAAAACCGATTTAAATTTTGTGAAAACGAAAAAAACTACCGCAAAAATTCAGCCCAGAACCGACGTTAATTACGATGTGCAAAGCAATTTACCATACGGTAAGTTGGTATAGGCAGATACGACTTCATCTGCAGTTAGACGTTTGTGCAAGTACTATTGCCTAAATTTCTTAGCCATATGCAACACCCTAATGCTTTTTGAGCGATCTGAAAACAATGAGCAAATGGAAATTGCAATTTACTCTAACTGCCTCAGCGAATAACTGATTGATCGTGAGCATATTAGTGGGAATGTGTTTGGAAAGAGCTTAACGATAACTCCACTGACACGGCTGATAGCACAGGCAACATAAAACGGATGTGAACGGAGGTAAAAACGTACGTGATATTTTCCTTCTCCGGCAGTTATTCGTTCAACACATCTCTTGGCGTTTTTGCTCCTTGGGCGCCCAAGGTGATGAAACAACGGTAGATCAAGAATAAATCGCTAACTTTCATAAATGTTTTCGCTAGTGGGTATATTGGAATAAACTAATGTATGTTACAGCCTGTTTGAGCCTCATGAATATTTAAAGCGTGTAACAGTCGGACGTAGAGCACGACAACCGAGACGTACAAAATATTATAGTGCACGCGGAAAGTGTAACTTAGTTACGTTTCATCACTTGATGAGTTTGAAAGGTTCTGACAACCAGTACATCCGGGACACGGAATACATCGTTTGAGGCAACATTTCCGTCTCACATTCACTATCAATGGCAGCAGGAAAAACAACCAAGCCAGCAGAGACGAGTGCGAGGTGTTAAAAAATAGATTATTTGAGCCGCCGGTAAACACCACAGACGTTGGTGAAGTAAATCATGAAGTTTCATTTTTCCCTGAATCGGTAAATTTCTTATCAAGATGAGCACTCTTAGGCCAAGTCGACGACGAGCCATCAAGGAAACACCCTCAATAATACAAAGTTGACCCCGTGATCAGCCTGAATAAATTATTTTCTTCAAAGACCGGGCCGCAATTCTAATTCATAAACCCAGTCAAGAATACCCTAAAATGTTGACAATAAGGTTGCTTAAATGTAATTCTCTTCCTAACTGTCAATAATATACATCTAAATAACATAACCCTCAAGTTGTGGACAATTCTGACGGGGAGACAAATTTGGAGGCAAGCAGCTTCTTTCACTCTTCCGTCCCCAGAAAAAAATAGGATACATTTGATAGATTTCGACTCTCCAGAGGAGACGCTGCAAGGAATTTAATCTCTGCTACTGTTGTTATATTTTCACCGTCACGTTCGACAGTTTAGATCACTGTCCCATTTAACAGGGAATGTTGGTGGGTGACTGTACTTGATCTGGTATACCCTGGGTACTCCCAGTGGACGACCACGACGATCGGTATAGCATAAAAATCAAGCAAGTTTGCGGATTGTTGGACCAGTGCGACAGGTGTCAGTCTTGGATGTGTTGGAGTGATGAAAATCCAATACGCTTACTGATAAGGAAACATGACACTTCACCAAAAATGTCTTGAATTTTGCTACTCAAAGAGGAGAAGGGGCCAATATGTTACACAGTACATCAACCCTCTCTTGAGGTAATTCACTATTGCCTGACAAGCATAGCTGTTGAAGTGTCGGTAGTTAAGTACTGCCAGTATATTAAGTTAGCTCAAAGTGGGAGCCGAACCACTGGTCTTCTGAGCTACTGCAGTATCATATGGTAACAACAAATGGTTTATACAAAACTTCATACGTACTTCGTACTCAGGGTAGGCTACTGGTTAAACTACATACCGCAACCTGTGGTTTGTTGTTCGAATTGCTCCTGCACCTACACTTCCGAATTCATAGATTTAATCCTGAACTGTCAATCGGAATACCTGGCAGCCAATAAGCTCTCGAATGGACAACACTTGAGTAACTGATACTTTCTGGTTGCGCACACCTCTGCGGTACTTACACCCTACCGTGCTATTATAACCTGAGTAAAAACTTGGAACCTATTTTGGTTTGGAAACTTTTCAGGCGATTCCTTTTCTTTCAACTTAACGTCCGAAATTTCGCCTAAACCAAGTAAATTTCCCAAATACAAACATGCTTATGGATGTTTTCTGACTTGATTAAAATGTATGGAGCTGTTACTCGATTTTGTCCAATTCCGACGAAAATAAAATTGCGCAAAAAGTCAAAAACACAAGCTGAAATTCGCTGCAGAGGACGCTCTATAAAGTTATATCTATCTGGATGTAATGATGAGGAATAAGCGCCCTTTCTTGTGACGAGAAAAAATGGGATAATCAAAGACCTGAGGACGAATACTCCGGTCTGCTTTCTAAAATTTCGTAAATCGTCCCAGTATTCTGATGCCAATATAACATATCATTTCGGCGAGGAGAGCTCACCCTTAACAGTAAATTGACGAATTTTGTTTTTTGGTTTTAATAAAGCGACAGCCGTTATTTTCCGCAGCTTTTGCTTGAGTAAATAGTTGATCATCAGGTCAAGTAATCTTACGCAAAATGCCATTATTATGAAGAAAAATAGGGATGTTCCATGACATATGTTTAGAAAAAAAGCGATTTGGCGGAATCTTGCACTAAAGTAAGTCAAACACAGGTTAAATTACCCGTAAAACGTTAGAAATCATGAAAGTAAACTGCGGAGTGACGCAGCAGCAGCCCGCACTAAAACACTGCTGATAAACGGAAACGACAGATTAAATGAGTGGCAATGGTTTAGCCAGTGGGGAGTATTGATCTTACTTAAAATGTTCCGTTTCCTAGAATTCGTAACATTAAGGCACCATCGTTAGTCACACATTTATCCTGTCAGTGAACTCAAAGACGCTCTCAAGTAAAGGCCAACAAACCCGTCTTCCCTTGACTGCTGTCTGAAAAGGTTCCGTTTGCTTCCGTCTGAATGCTTCCTGCTTGCTGACGATATTAGGTTCAGAGGTATCAGAATTTCTTCCAAACAGTCCAAGGACTATGGGTGGAGTGGAGCTATCGGAAACATCTTCAATATTCTCATTAGATACACTCTCACTACTTCGTTGTGAGTGTCATAATAAAACCTGGAAATCCTTCGATGAAAAGTGGTTTCAGTGGTTTGTGACAGGATACTTTAGAACGACTTCATCTTTTGGTAATTTGACGAGGATAAACGTGACACCTGATTTTCTAGCTGGGCACTCAGGAGGTTCTTACCTCCATTTATGTGCAAAATCAGACGTATACAACACACTTTTTACCTCATTTCAGTATGACCAAAAATGCGGAAATCAATAATTTCTCTTGTTTCCGCAACTGGCTTTTGGATGGATCTAACCAGTCTAACCAAATCAGTATGGTAACATGTTAATAATATGTTGCAAACAATATATTTTTGAAGTTTTCTTTGGGGTGGACAACCATCTAAAGAAATATCAGCTCGCCTGAAGACTGGGATGTCGCATGTTTTACTTGTTGAAAATCTTTCACCCATTGATTTCTATTGTTTTAGTGAGCGTACCGTTTGCTCCTCATTTTTCTTCAGCACTCGCAACAACGTTAACTGGATTCAGTACTTGTTTTAAAGATAAAGACATCATTACTAACCTATCGTTCCACTGTAATACGTCAGTTAACTTCGACAGATTTGGTGTTGTTAAAGCGTCCTGTCCAGTGGCGGATGAAAAGACATCCGTGCCTCACTTCAACCTATGTGTGTGCTGAACATTTTAAGTAGTGATGTGATGTCGTGACTGATGTACATATCCTTCTATGTCTCAAAAGAAGCAGCAGTCTGGGTGCCTCGGGTTAATGGACCAAAAAAACAACAGTCTTGTTTGATACTTAAAACAAGTTCCCTTCAACACATGGAGATGCCGGAGATACTTTAATACTCAACAGTAGAAGATTGTGACTTAGCTACTTTATTACCGTGAGATTATTTCATCTATCAAAAGGGACACCAAACTTTTTAAGGCGTATCTAAACATGCAGCAGACCGAGAGGTTTACTTTGTCCCACCAGCATTTACTGTCATCGGTTACATCATCTCTATTGGGTACCAGTATGCGTTGAAATTATCGGCATGTATGGTCATTGTTCGCACCAAGCTAAATTTATCAAAACCAGCCAACATGTCCTGGCGAAACAAGGAAGAAATAAGATGGCAACAGACGGGAACCAATGTAATATTTACGAGCGCACTTATTGCATGTCGGTTTAAGCCATCGATTATCACACCGACGCAAGTACCCGGGAGAGTGCGTCATCAACGCCATTCACCCCGGCATTATGGACCCTCAACGCAAAACCGGAAAAGCGGAAAGCACCCTGTAGGAGCTAATTATGTTATGTTTGCTTTATTTACTGCGAAGTATTGGTCCGATGCCAAATGAACTCTTATTGTTGCCAAGTTTCTCGCCATTTCCACGTAGTTTGTCGCCGGCTTTCATAGACCCCACAATTAGCTAGGAATGGTATAAAAGATTCAAAATTTGCGCGGACTTGCTCTGTGATGCCTTAACGTATAAATTAACTCGGTCCGAAACCATCAGCAGTTGAGAATACAGTAGGATTAGAACTATTTAGTATTGACTGACCAGTAGCATACACAAAATATCAGCTATCTATGACGACAATGAATGTGCGCACGGTTGACTGGTACACTTATCGCTAACCACATCGGAAAATAGGGTACATATGAGCTGGACGGAGCATAGCTAACCTGCTAGAAAACTGGTTATTAATCTTGCTCCCACAGGGAGATAAGGCGTCACATGACTGAGCACTGGTTGCGCCGAAGTACATTTTGAACAGCTCTGGCTGCTGTGGGTTTGTGCGATTGTTCTTTCGTCTCCAGCAATTTCATCAACTCCTTGAACACAGTCACAACGTGCCAGTTATATCTGGCTGAGCATTCCACCAGTACCGTACCTTTCCACTGTTTCTTTACCAGAGCCGCGACTTCACGACGAAGATTGCTAATAGTGTGGCGTGACAGACTATCTGTTCCTGCCAGAGTCGTCAACGCTGTGGGTGCTGTTGATTGAGGTGAACAGTGGGTTGCACAAGAGTTCGGTTCCGTGATATGAAGCTTATCAATCTTGTTAGCAACCAGAAGCACAGGAATGTCCGCATGTTCGGATACGATCTGATCACGTAGGTGTCGTGTGTATTGAAAAGATTGGTCTGAAGTAATATCAAAGACTAGCACAAATGCAGAGGCTGATCGAAGTCCCCAACCCCGGTAGTGCGACCATTCCTCAGCTGAGGTTGTCGGATATCTACCCATAATTGAGGGGCAGTCGATCATCCTCAGATTAAATAATCTGTCATTAAATGTGATTACCCGATCATAATATTCCGGTCTGGTTAAAGTAGGGGTTGGATTGACAACGTCAACGCAATGAACAAATTGCCGAACAAGTGACGTTTTCCCAGAATGTCTGCTCCCAACAATAGGAATTCGTAAAACGCTTGCACATTCTACGGCGGAAAACTCATCTTTTTCTGGTATTGCATTCAGCAGGTAGCTGCTTCCGTTAGGTATGCGAGCAATTGCGGATATTGGGGCTGTAACATCTGTAATTTTTTTCAAGGGAACCCATTCATGTGTTTCAGGGCCACGTTTCGCGCTGCAGCAAATTCGTGCACTCTGGTTTGATGAGAGTTTTTCCGCCTCATGAGGGGACTTTCTAGCTGTCTGTAGTCGGGTGGGGGGTACCACTGAGATTGCTTGTGGTATTGATTTGGGTGGGGATTGCGTCGTATTGCTGCTTGCATTAGCGCCCGTAAACACTGACTGAGCACGTCTTAGTGAAACTTCTTCATCATCCAGCGTACTGACCTGTTCCCATCCGGCTAGTCTGGCAGCGGGATCACGATCTAAATATTCCGCTCTGGTTTTGTATCCACGAGTTTCTTTCCGAGGGTTTGAGATTTTTCTCAATATTGTTGGAACACATATACACAGATCTACAGACGCCTTCAAAATGTGACAGAAAAATTTGGATCCTTTGAGTTGTTACCATTAACAAAACCTAAGAGACGTTTTTATCATTTTACAGAGGCGTATTCTGGATAAGAATTCTCAGAATGTAATCGAGTGTTTAGCCATAGTACATTCCGAACGTTGTTACACAGTAATGCACATTATTCCGCAAGCTTTGTTGGAATGGGCAAAACAGATATATATGGACTATTCCTTTTTATCAAGAAACTTGATGCAAGACACACAGATGTTACTATTGGTCAAATCGGATTGGGACAAAAGACTGACACATTCTTGCAGCCAGAACGTTGCCAGTTGGACGGTGGCAACAAACCTCTGGGAGAGTGGCACACGCTTGGAAAAGGTGGGAAAGACACGTCGTCTTGTCCTCCATCGGCTCAATTATTCTGACGAATTCTAACTAAGCTTGTTTTTGAGCAGAAAGCTTTTTTGTGCAAGAAACAAACAGCTTGGCTGATTGTAAGGTTCTAAAATTTGTGAAGGCAACACACTTCATGGTGTACTGGAGTTAAAAAAAAACAGAAATTACTTCCAGATAAAGTAAATCCAACCTGATTTACGGAAATGCATCACGATAATACTTTATTAAATGAGCATATGTCACCGTTCACTGTGTTTTACACTGACTTGATTTTTACACACTCATCCAGTGAATTATAGTGCCCTTGAATTTGAGCCTAGTCAAACGAGCCCCAGCGTTTAGCAATAGAAAAATTATACTTGAAGTATAATATATCATTTCACGATTTTATATTTATCTTGGAAGCCAATCAAGCACAATCGCGGGAAACAAACACTCGGCTGATGTGCACAATCAGTCGTCACGGGTGTCCACAGGTTGGAGTTCGCTTTTATGCTAGCTTTATGTGAAAACATGTCGTTTAACTTGGCTCGACCACAGCATTGTCGCTATATCCTGCAGGCTTCAGCCGCTAGGGTGTCGTGAACGAAATGTGAAGCTTCCGAAAAACAATGGCACTTTTCTCAAAAAATGGATCCTTGTTATTTCGGAGTGTAGTACACTTTTATAAAGGCAACAAAAGATCTTTCAAAATTGGTGACATTGGATCCGTAATTATAGTAAACCATCAATGAACGAGTTACCACAGAGCTTAACGCCCGGTAGTGTACTCACTTACCTTTAGTAAAGAAAACATTTAAATCCAATTTGGGTAGATTGGATGTTAAGCGTGAAAATGGACCACCTATCTTATAGATTAGCGTTGTTGGGTGTGAATACTCATTGTCTAAAGTCTCACAAAACAGTGACATCGATATAGAGTGATAAAGTCTGAGCCTTTCCCATACAGATGAATAGCTCAGAATAATATCGCTATCTCGATGGTTCCACAACTTAAACTGTCTTGTATTTTAAGGCTTGTGTGGGATTTGCCCCAATTTTACACTTCAGTGTGCAACACCATTTAATAGCTCACACTGAGCTTCTATCAAAATCTGACACGTTTATACCATACAATATGCCATGTAATATTCAAAAAATGTTTGTGAGAATCGGTTATCTGCCTCATATTGCTGCATATTTTCCAACAAATCAAAAATCCCAGCTGCGGACGCTTATATTGTTTCCTATTCCAGACCATGAACGGTGGACCAATACAGAACCATTCGAACCTTGAATGGCGCATGAATCCCTACTAATAATGACCTTTTTGGATCAGTTCTAACAGCAGGATTTTCAGTGTCCGAGTGGAATTTTTCACATGGTCTTGTCATTGACCAATCGCAATTCACTCGTGTGGCATTGTGTTTATCTAGGATGGGGGTGTGGATCATCAAAATAAATCACTGAGGATGTTCAACCAACAATAATTTCAAGTTACGATTGAGCTCTGACTACACTCCCGTTTCGCTGTAATTGAAATCTGGTGCAAATCGTATGCGTCAGCACCGTAAAATATGTGGTCAGACCTTGACCGCAAGAGGAAGTCGGTGAATTATGCTGGAATTGACATCAGGATGATGCCTACCGAACAACATCAAACAACTGACACCGGATTAAAGTGAGCATATTTTGATACAAGAGAAAATGTTTCTTACTCACCACGAAAGTAGATCAACCAGTAATCGGGCTTATTCCTTTCTAGAGTGTACATCACTGATGAATCACTGATCTCAAGTTTACGGAGAACAGTAGGAGCATAGTGTGGGCCACCGGACGACAGAGAGCTTGCAACTTTTCATCGACAAGCTTGTGGGCTTACAACCTTCCATCGAAACAACCACTAGCCTCCCTTGCACTGGTGAAAGGTGGCGCACAAGGCGCTGCCAAAGACAGCTATGGAGAAAGCGGGTAAACTGCTGAACTATGAAAACAAGGCAAAGTATCATGAAGGTGAGCCAATAGCTAAAAAAATTAGAAGCAGGATGCACAGCCGCAGAAGAGCAAGTATCATACCACACATGGTAAGTCTCTTGTCCTATAATATTGCCCAGTGCTACATGGAACTAAACACCGCACTGATCATGCAGCGAGTGTCATTTTGATTGACTAACTTCAATATGAAGACACTTATACTCCAACAGTACCGATTTTGAACACAAAGGAATCGTTGTAAGAGCATAAGAATCAGTCAGCTGGTTTAGACCACAAAATATTGGCCGTTGAAAATTCGCCCTCACCCAAATCAACATGAAGCATACCATCACAAAATAGACATAACTTTTGGTAAAATTCAGGTCTCTAGAACCTGAAAAGACCAACAGACAATCCTGCAAGTTCAACACATCTCCTTGAATACGCCGGGTCATTTCGCAGAATTATTTAGTGGTCAATTTTATAGATAGTAGAGGTAAAGTGCCTGAACTTTGCCGGACAAAGTGGTTCTGGTCGTTATTCCCCACAATAACTGCTACCAAACATATAATTCCAGCGATATATTGTGCTTACTGTTTTTCTTGGTTTTCACTTATTGAGGGCGCATCTAGTGCTGCAACACGTTGTTGCCTCCAGGCTATCTTGAGATTTGGAAGGAATTATCCCCTCGTAATATGTGCAATGAAAACTAAAAATGACAGATGGTGTGTGTAAAAGTTGTTTTGTTAGCCGCATACTTTGAATAAAAAATGCACTCGCCGTGCATCAGACGTGCCGCTACCTGTGGGTTTGTGTCGGACAGAGATAAAGTAGCTTGGTGACATACAAAAATATCGCCCTGAGGCAGGTATCATACGTATTGTCATTTTCAGTAGCTTCAAGAAAGACTGAATTCTAAAAAAAGTCAAAAATCTTTGTACTTTCCAAAAAATTGCTCATCCGTGAACTTTTAATGCTGGTATCTTGAAGAGCTTGAGACTCGAACAGGTCTATCGAGGGGACGGTCTGTATCATTATACGCAAGCATTGTCTCCACTTCGATTTAATGTAAGGCTGGGAAAAAGCATCCTTCATACAGTGTCCAATTTCTACATACTTACTAGTGCCCTTAGTATGGTTTCATCAAATACAAAATTCGTCTTTTGTCTGTGAGTTAGCCAAATCGTAAAGTTCGGCCACCTGGCCCGACATTGAAACACCAGGATACCATAAATTCCACTGAACGGATCCGGTAGAATTACGCCGCCAATTCGCTTGTGAGATCTCAGCGAAGGAACTGTGTTGTTTTAAATTCTCTAAAGACTTGTCTACTGCGAACCGATGAAAAAACGGATAACTTGAGTGACGGACAAAGTTTACGAGTGGAGAAACCCCAACTATGCTCAAAAACGAAGCACCTGATATCTAAACATAAGGAAGTAGCACGGCAGTTTTCCCTACGGTGTTGATCAGATATGTGATCATATTATGATGATCGAATTATTATGTGACCATATTATCTCATACTAATAACCTTGCTCCATGATTATTCCCAAAATAGCGTGGCCGCTAAACATTCCTTTGAAGGCCGATCGCAAGTTAATTTCTTGCCACTAGCGAAAACGTACAGGTGCCTTGCGACCGAATGCTTTTGTTGAGAAAATTGCTGTTTTCATCTGGTGTGGCACAATCATTTCCTCCAAAGTTTGCCACACTGAACATTCTGCTCTCACCCTGGTAAAGGATTTGTTGCCCAAACAGTACTTCGTGGGCTGCACTATTCCTTGAGATGATAAACCATGACCTAACTCTTCTAAATTTAATCAAACTATCACGTGATCTTAATTCAGCCATGATGGTGAAATTGTACAAGTAGCTGATACAATGCGTGAAATATTCAGTAGTTTAGTTCAAATTATATTCAACCAAAATACTCAAATGTTCAGTCTAAAGCGTTATAACGTATCTTCGTCCTCATATAACATTCAGAAAATTGACTGGGTTAAAGAAACATCTGTTCCAGGAATCGCTGTACTTCCATCATCCTAAACATCTATGTGCCTGGTGAAGTAAACATCATCCCTTTATGTGAAAATTGTTGCTCGAAACACGTGCTGCAAAACATAAACCCTAGTATTATTTTGATTTACGGAGAACCGGCTTGTCTTTCTGATTTATTCCAACGAGTAACGACATGGGTCCTGAAGCACAACAAAACATCCTAATCTGAATAATGTGAGAAGACATAAGTTTGGTGTTGAATGCATTACTCGCATAATTCAGCAAGCTGAATGCTTGCCACGAACATCGTTCCCCTAGAGATTAGCCTCTCGACCCCACCGAGTTTGGGGACATACATAAAGACTAAAAACAGCTGCATACTGGTTTCTTTCATCAGGTGTGAGTATATCGCCTAAAAGCGTTTGTTATAATTTATTTGTCCTAGCTACTGTGGAGCTTGGGATTCAGTTACACTCAAAGTTGCTCCTTAAGAAATTGTGCTCGATTTAACCTAATTGGCCATTAGTTTAAAAAACTGTTGAAATATAGGCACACTATTGAGGAAACGATCTATGCATTGAATGAACATTGTAGTCTCAATAAAGATCACAAAGATATAACCCTTCTTGAACTAACGTTGCATGCAATTTGCTGCTGCTTTAAATCTAAGTGATATGATCAATCGGATGATACACTCAGTGGTATCACCACTGTGATCAATAACCCTACAAACTAAAACGTCAAAACCGCGTAATGTTTCGACGTTATCCAACCCCACGTAGCCAATTAATCTGGGAAAGTCATAGCCACATGTTATAAAAACTGATCTGACCACGCCAGTGAATGCAGAATTTTAGGATTTTGAATGACAACAACTGCTTACAAAATATATGATACAACAGTTATCCTCCTCGTAGTGATTTGACCGTGGCGGTTTTACCTGATGGCATACTACGCCTACGAAATCATCGTAAATGGTAAATAAGGAGTAGATCATCTATCTTGCAGTGAAAAATCCTGTAGCTTGATTCATATGCTGCTACTCTACGAGCCTATTCATTGGTTCTGTTTGGCATTGAAATAAACTCACCAGCTGTGTCATGGTCAGGTCAATCGACGACTTCATCATTCACACAGCAGCAAGAGTACGCACTGTTCCTACACCTTGAGAAGCATGCAACTTATTCACTAAATTAGCAATAAAATATATTTAAGGTAGAGCGACAAAGACGTAATATTATTCCATCTCATAAACTTTCTTGAATTTGTGGCGCACAAATCAATCCCCATCTGGAGATATGGCTGAATGGTATATTATTCACGGGAATGAAGCTCTTTAAATGAGAGTAAAGAAAAAGAGCTCACTTTAAAAACAGTACTGACTGGTAAATTTGGTATACCTCAGTGACCGATGTTTCACTTCCACAGTTCGCACGGTCGACTTTAGTATGAAGAGTTGGCCAACTCTATTTTACGTAGAAAACACGCGTACACTAAATACATTTGCTGGGTTCAGCATGCGTGTCGAAATTTAATGCCCTGGTTACTCACGAATGGTCAGGTAATTGATGGTCACTTCCCAAAGTGCTCATGAAAGACCTCGTAGTTGCTAAGCTGAGGGATTGGACTCAGTCACTTTCCTTTACCCGGTGTGACGGCTCCCCAATAAAATTTGTGAGGTAGACCATTACGGTCAGATTTCGTCGATGTCGTTCAATCGGCAGTAGCAATCATCTGACGGCGTCCAACTGTGTTTCGGCAACCAGAATGCAGTTCGAATAAATCCAAAGCACGGATTCATTCGAACTGCATTCTCTGTCAGTCCTCTAAACACATTTCCAAAACGCATTTATGTTACGGCGCTCGCGTTTGACAGCTGCGTGGAATCAGACTAAATATGGGAGCGTTGTTGTTGAATTTTTGTAAAAAATGAAAGGGACTTCCGAAAATTGGTTTCCTTCTGTTTTAGCTGTCTACTGTCAATACATATGCCTTGTGTTATTCTGTCCAGCCATGCCAGTTTATGTAGACTGATTCTGTAAGAAATTTACACATTTCCACCAATTGAGACCGGTAGCTCTGTTTTTTGTGAAGCTTCGGTCCTCCTTCTCTATGTACTGGCTGCGCATTTTTGATTTTATTCAAATATTTGATGTCATTGTATATGGGATACTTAATTCTTGTACATATGTAGGTTTATGCCAGTTGGCACTAAAAGGGTAACAGACAATAAGTAGAAATCCAAAGGCCGAGTTCTGATAGCCTAAATAAATTACGGCTACAAATACTGAGATAATATTCCCGGTACAACCACTCAAGGTAATCGTAAAGTGCGTAATCTAAGTAACGCAAGCAGATTCCTGTCATGTAAACATTTCTTTCATAAAGTGAGGATAAAATGCTCTCTTGCTTGTTCAAGACAGTTCATCAAATCGTACACTTCAAAGTAAATCATGGTGTTTTAAGCAAAAATATTTCATTTCTTAGCTATCCTGAATTTTCCAGTCCTTATGTAGACTCAGCCTAGCCAATATCTTCCAGTTTACCTCAGATACTTAATCATGGTCACTTAAGAAACAGATGGCTTAATCGCTAACTAAATACAACACCATTGCTAATAATCTAGTCAATATTAACAAGTAACTTAACTGAATCCTTTGCTTTCTAATAATTTTTGGCTGAATGTGCTGCAGACAAGCGGTCTCAGGTTCGTGTTGGCAGGATATTTGAGATAATATAGCATAATTTTGTTGAACATAGGGTTGCGGCAAACTCTCAAGTGGATTATTAGGATCAAACGGAACACACGCTGGTTTCCATCTTGGAGGCTACATCAACTGAATAGCTCTTAGAGCAATTGAACCCGTGGTGAACTGCTTTCAGTGACTACCTTCTGAGTAACATGATTTGCGAGACCAGAAGATGTTGCGCCTTAAATGTAAACTTTGAAGGTTATTCAAATTTTTTCTATTCCTTAAACTGAAACGAAACTTTTTAATGATATCAGGCTACACCATCCAATGAAATGTTGCAAGGTCCCTCGTAACAAAGTCAAGATTGTCTGCGTTGTAAACGTATACTGAATCAAAACGAGACCGCCAGTTTGACAGTGCTGGTTACAGCACACATCATTTTCTAGATCAAGTAGCCAGAATAATTTTTCCCTCGACTGGTAAGTGCTCAGCGTAAAATGTACACCCCCATAAACCTTCTGCAGTAGCTTGTATCTTCGCACGTGCGCCACACGTGCAAACAGCGCTGACTGATTCACACATTTGAGTGGAACACTAAAACTTGTATGGAATAATTACTGTACTATCCATAATGGTTCGCCTGGGAATAACATAATTACTACAGAATGTTATTTCAAGATATGTTTACCAAGCAAAAACGCTTTATGAAGGAATTCGATATACCGTACGGTACGAAATGTAGATGATAAAGTTAAAACACGTTCAACAATATCAGCTGCCCGAGAGTCAGATGAGGAGGGTCTAAACGCATCAATAAGAGGCATTCCTTCTTGAAAAATATCCCAATCTGGAGAACAGCTGGACGAAACCTTAGAAAAGCCAGAATTAAAAAATTATTGGTGAGGAGAATCTAGTGAAATTTACTTGAGGCTGTCGTGTTGGTACGCTCATCTCGTATGCGGTTGCCCGAAATTATGCTTTGTTCAGGTTCTGTCGGATGCAATCCTTTTGTCTTTAGAGCAACCTGTTTCTGGCCTTTCTTTGAAGCGTATATTACCCTCCACTGACGGCAAATAAATTACCACCTTTGAGTGATCAAGCCAAGTACCCTATAGCAATAACTAGGTTACCTACGTAAGAGGCAAGTATGATACGGAAGTCCATGCGGTTAAACATATAATTACTTGTACCTGTTTCTGGATTCTTGGTAGTTAATCGGGTCAACCAATAGTGAATGGAAATGTGAGTATTCTCTTCTGTCACTGTTCTCAATGCTGGTCTGTGGTGCATATTCCCGGTGAAGCTGTTGACGTACTCTAATGACGGAGTGTACAGTAAAGTGCCTCCAGTCTCCCGTGGTGATTAAATTGACTGACTGGATTTACGGATTTTCTATTAAATCTGAGAAGTTACCACATAACCGATCAGTACTGAATTATGTCAAAACGCTAATCACCAATTTTTGACATGGAAATTTTGAGTAGAAAATCCCTGTTTAGCAGGTGTGAGCCATCTTTAGAAGCTGACAATCTTCCCAAAAAGTAACCTTTCCGCCAGACCATACCGAAAGTGTTGGTTTCTTTTACAGAGGTCGTTGTTCAAGTGAACCACAGTATGTCGCAAGAGCAAAAGTTGAAGTCCCAAGCAACCATGATTTGATCGAAAAAAATGTTGAAAAGCTCAGTTCCTTCAGCGCTTTAGAACCATAAATAACAAAATGAAGTCTATTGATAGATTACTAAAGAAAAAATTAACCGGAGAACACTGTTCTAGTAGATCATCCACTGTACATTCTTTTGTTCACTTCTTGTAAGGCACAGGATCGTTGGTGACTCGGCTGACGTCAAACATTTTTGTGACATAAACGACGAAACTTGTGATCAAGCAGAGGTACGATCGCTTTCGGCCAGTCCCGTTTGTGGGTGTAGCTTTGAGGTTTGGGTGCATAATCCAAAAGTGTATAAACTATTTAAACCAGATGAAATTGCGGGTCTCTCGATATAAATTACCGGGTGAATCTATCAACAAGCTTAAGTTAAGTTGAAGTGGAATTCGAAACATTTGCTCATCTAACAAATTCCAATTGAACCACAGTTTTTAAGCTTATATATTCCCACTGCTGCGCATCCGTATTCATGCGAACGCTCAGTATTTCTCGCGGAACATCACATTAATTTTGGTTCAGTTAATTTACACTATGTAGCCCGCTGAAAGACAGCGGTTGATTGCTTTGCGCTTATCTAGCCGAAACAGCTCCTGGTTACAATGCTGATTAGTTATCAAACGGATTCACACGTTTGCTTAACGGGTTTTCACGTGATGAATAACTAGCCCTGGGCGATAGACGCTAAGCTCTGCGAACTAAAATTTTCCCTCAGGTATGCTTGGCAACTTTCCACCATTTCACAGGTGTTTTACAGGTCTTATCACTACTGTCATTTAGATTGTAAAACATAATTATTTGTTAGTTTGCGTGTTGGCACTAGTAGTATATTTATATTTACGGTTGTTGCAAATACTTTTATTTAAACAAACACTAACTGCAATTATCGAAATATAAAATGCCATCTTAAATACCTTCGAAAATCAATTCTTTGGGTAACATTTTCACGGATCACTAGAAAAATGCACACGCCCGAGAAAGGTTTGAAGCTGTCAAACTATCAATCTCGAATCGCGTATGCTGAATCGGCTGAATGTTATTGCACCAACAGCACGCGAATCACTATGGTCATTTTCTGTTTTTCAGTACAGTGCACATGTTATCAAATCAATAAACGCCTTGTTCCTAAATCTGGGTATACAAATGAAACTCTAGCACAACTAACCTCTCCAAAATAAATTGGATCGAGATTCAAAGATGGTTTTGTAACTGAATTCGGACATACCACCTCTCATGGGCCCACTTAAATTTTGATCTCCCATGCTAAACCATCATTAAAAAACAGCTTCGTATGTGTAGACACAAATGAACCTCTATTCATAAAGAGTTCAAATAACTGAGTCTCTTAGCTCCCCTAAATCACATCAATCCGAGCACAAATATTCCACAAAGCAAAGCAGTTGCGCACATCGTCCAATCAAGCTGGGTAATTCCCGGGGTTGAACATTTCCCCAGTGTCTGCTGAACGCCCAGAACTTTTTAAATAATCAATTTTCGAAACCATGAATTACTCAGTGAGCAAAATAATTATAGGTTAAGTTAGCTATTTACCGGCCAACTTTTAAAACGTGTTGATGAAAAAGCTGTTGAATTTGCGCCCTGAAAATTAAAGAAATTCGCGTTACAATCATATCGTTTTTCAGGAATGTGCGTAGAGATCGTTAAGGATTTGTAACTAAGATGTCAGCCAGTAATACTGTAGATTCCGTACATCTGTTTAAATACACATTACTTTCTCAAACGCAGAGGTCAAACGTCAAAATGTTCTCCTTTATGTACAGCTTGTAAAACCCAAGAAGGACATAATGCGGGAACTAGTGCTCTCGACACGAAGAAATTCTATCAAAGAATGCGGTACGAGTAGATCGCTGTATTTGCAGTAAGGCAAACCAACTTTTTTGCCGTCTTAGCAACCGAAGCCATATCCTTGCATTCATATATACCCAGAAAATCGCTCTTTATCGTTTTTAGACTTTATTCGACAGGAAACAACGGTATCTAGCTTGCCACATATACTTGCTAATAGCTGAAGGCATGAAAAAAGCACGCCCGTGATTCTCAGCCTGTGATCTATTGGTGAAGCGATAAACATTACGCCCTTATAGTTTGGGCGAAGTATCTTGCCTATCTGTGCCGTAGAAGAAATGGCTTCAGCGAGTTGCAAATTATTTTATCTTGGAGAGGTGACAAGTATTGCTATCAAGAATGGACGCTTACTAGTGTTGAGCATGATGACCATTAAGTCTTGTAGTGCGAGCGGTTTGCTGTGAGTCTCCGTTCTGTTCAAGACAGGGGTTCTATCTATTCAGTAGTTTTTACTTCCCTGATTTATATATGTGACTTGCCATAGACTCTGCGCAATGTTGATCAGCTCCCATAATCTGGACCACCAAGAAGTAGCGGATATTTCATCGAAGCACACTTATAATCAACTCTAAGTTATCACGTCGCCACATTCTTCAATGCTGATCAAAATAACAATGGCAACTCACAACTCGCCACATTCTAATTAATCATACCCACTCTTATCCTAGCTTTAAACCACATTAGCTCCGATAGGTCATTACTAATTTTAGATGACTTTTTGCCAATAGTAAACTGCACGTGCGTTGTCGCGTCCCTTCCTCAGGGGCATATCCACGAAACATGCTTAAAATTTTGCCTTGAGAGCTTGGCTTCAAAATGAGAATTTAACAAAAATGTGCCATTGAATTGCACTACTGATGGAAATGTTGAGCTTTGTGGTTTGTCTCAAGGGGGAAATACAATAGTTTGTTTTGTCAAACAGATCCCGTTTATGTATACCCTAAGTAATGTTGTAATTTTCACCAGAAGACCCAAACTCCGATGGATCTTTCAAAATTTAGGATTGATCCTCCAGACATTGTGTCCTGCAATGAAAACGTAGAGACTAAATATTTCGGTTTATGAATATAAACTAAAGGATTAAAAGACAGTGTTGAACAAAAAACGGGTAAATCAACACCTAATCCAAATTCACACTGGCAGAAGAACAGGACTAAATGTACGTAGATGGGATCCGTAAAGCCAAGGTTGGTCACAAACTAGTCAAAGGCTTTCATACAAATTCCGACAAAAAGGGTGTTTCAAAGGACCGGGAAACTGTGATGGCTTCCATCCTGTGTTTTTTTTCATGGCACAACTTCTGTCCCAATTCTAGTAGTTTCCATCCGCAGCATGGATTTACGAAAGCAAACTGAGGTTTGTTTAAACGAAGTTTAAGAGAATGAAGCTATTACAAATCATGAAAAAGAAATAACACCATACAGCAGGGATCTGGCCCCTTTAAAACTCACAAACTGGGGGGTTCTGACGAGATGGTTAGTAGATGTTTGCATCCAGAACGGTTACTACGTCGTCATTCGATTCATTAGTCATTTTGCATTCTGTTCACCCAGGCAGTTTAGGTTAGTAAGTTGAGACTGGGGGATCTCTGTTAGCAAACCTCTGAATTACCATCTTTGGACAGGTCAGGTACATGCACTTCCGATGACCTCTAACTAAGAAGCAATCTTGAGTCAAATGCTTGCCTTCTTTGGCAGAGGCTAAACAGAATGAACCATTTGAGTAAGAACACGGGTCTTCAAACGATGTGATGTTGATGTTAAACGAAGTTTCTCTGTCAAGCCTCGAGTGTCCTGAGCAGTAAAAAATAAAACAGTTTTCAGTTTCGGCAAGAAACAAATTGCGGATAAGCAAACATTAAATACACAGACCCATGAATACACCTAAGCGATTTTTGCATAGAGAGGAGCAGACCTGTGAGTGCGTCGCTCGAGCGGAAGTACTAAATTGACATTGCCTTGCATTTTGAGACCTCAAAGTAGTCACAGCAATCGAGAGTAATCAGTTTTGGTAGATCAGTTGCGTTCGGTTT
Organism: Opisthorchis viverrini; assembly: GCF_000715545.1. Taxonomy (NCBI): domain Eukaryota; kingdom Metazoa; phylum Platyhelminthes; class Trematoda; order Opisthorchiida; family Opisthorchiidae; genus Opisthorchis; species Opisthorchis viverrini. The sequence goes on from NW_008751952.1 coordinate 551,309, forward strand.
GAGCGTATGACGTGTGGGTTGGATGTTGCTCTAGCAGGTCTCGCGCCCAGATTTTGAATCTTCATTTCTCTATTGCGCCCAGCAACAGCAACGATAAAGTCCAATTCTTTCCAGCTTATCAAATCCTAGTGGTTTCTAAGGCTTCAATGTCTAACGTGACATGTTCCGTAACCTATTCACCGTTCGTCATCAGAAGAGTAGACGAATATGTTCGAAGTATTTCATGGGATTTCACGACGTGTATTTTAAGGCTCCAGCCAAATAGAACCGCGTAAGAATCGGAGAAATTTCAGCTCATCTTGTACGACTGCCATACAGGTTCTATAAGTGGATACTTGTTTTACAATTAGCCTGTAAAGCACGTTTTTTCGTTTTCCTCTTACCTAAACGCTGACGTCATATCATAAATCAGAGGTATGTACCTACATCAACCCAACCCAGTCATACAAATAGAAGGACTACATTATCGGCATTCCCATCTTCATGGAGTATGTCAGCTGGGAAAATACTCAGGGTTTGACTTGGCCAAAGTCAGCATTCCAATAAGAAACTAAAATGATTTGCGCAAACGATTTTAATTACTCCATTCCAAATGGGTACGTAGATCATCCACTGACACACAAAATAATTTGTTCTTCTTTATCAAGCACTGCAAATTTGCCTAACCCTATCAGTCTGTCCGAATCGGGCTTATATAATGCTGGTTAATGACAGCTTTGTAGATTTCTTTTGTGATTTCGTTCATCTTCCTTTCTCCCACTCCTTCTCTGAATATGGAAATATTCACCAGAAAAATAATGGAAAATCTGAAACTCATTTTACAGTCAATCAAGCTAACACACGCAGGTGAACAAACTAAAGAAACATACTGCTCCACTCCATCATGTACAATTCTCAAGTGAAATTTGTGCTCCAGATCAACCTATTTTGAGGACACTCCATTTACCGATTACTTTTCAAAAATAGCCGAAGACGTTCAATAAATGCAAGATCCGAAGTGCTGGACAGGAATGGATAGATAAATTGTTCAAATTCTAAAGGATATATGCCGTAAAACATCTAGCAAAGGACCTATCAGCATGACATACCCAGTTTTTGTAGACATATTTGCATTTTTCGGCAGTTCATCATTGAAACGAGGATTGGGGACCCTCAGCCTAAAAGCATGGATATACATCAACACCCCTCTCTGAAACAAGTGACTCAATCTAAGAAGACAGCAAGTGACTAATCAGATGGTTCCTTTACTGAACCCATCGTCATTCATTCAGACCAGTAAAATTGCGGTTTGCCGGTTTCTTTTTGCTAACGGTTTCGGGAGTGCTATATGTTACCCAATTGCACATTACCAACAACCAAGTAAAATCAGTTGTTCTTAAACAAATATTGTTTGGTGACTCTCGTTCATTAGTAAAACTGTTATGCAACATCTGCTGTTGGTATGCTGCTTGACTTGACTGGTATCTAGCCAGGAGTAAAGTGTGAGATTCCACATCTAAAATCCGTGACCATTCTTCCACGACGATGTTCCAGTTTTCTAAACTTCACATAGTCTGAAGCGTGACTTTTTAAATATAACGGCCTGGACCTCAGGGTATTCGCCAAACATTCACGTTAGCTCTCAGGCGATCATTAGAATAGGCATGCAGAAGCGGCTGTGTTGAAATAGGGATCATTTTAGTCAGCTTCATTTTGCCCAGCAACCATATACATAGACCCAGATATGAGGTGCCATTTGAAATAAAAGCCCAATCTAACTGGATTTGTAGGCGCATCCTTAAAAATTAGGAGTGAACTGTTGCATTATACAAAACACATAACGTATATTTTCTTGTGTGGCCCCATTAACTGAAGCACCTTATCTCGCTCGGTATTAAATTTTCAGGTATTCCCGGGTCGAAATTTTCTACATTACACTGGTACAATTAGAAGAGCGAACGTTGAATAAATAACAGACATATTGTAATAAAAACAATAAAAATTCATTAAATTACTTTGTACAAGAAGAAGTTAAAGGCTATTCCCGAGCATCTGTGCAAAAAATGCGGCAAAACTGAATTCAATGGTTATGTTCTATTGCACTATATTGATTGAATTGCAAAATAACAAACATTATGCTGCAAAAGAAAATCGAAACTATTGCTCTGTTGACAGCACCAGAAACAAAATATGTTCACAAGTACTGCGAATGAGAAGGAATTTCTCTGCCAGGTAAGGCAGTTGTAAAAAGGATACAAAAAGTTTGCCACTTCACAGGAGCAAACAAAAAGCTACCTTTCTTTCCAGATTTGGGTCGCAAATCAGTGAAATCTGGCGTTATTCAACGAAGGTAAAGTAGAAAGAATTCCCCCTTTAAATAGATTTCTTCATTCCCTGATAAAGTGGAGCACATGTCTATTGAATTTCTTGAAACTCTATTTCAGAGCGAAACCTGAAAGTTTTTTTTACTTCCACGAAAACCTATTATTATCACAAATTGCAACCGTTTTTCAGTTATACCGAAGACCTAATTGCGGTGATCAAAAGAAAATGAAAGCAGTGCTAAAGGACAAAACTTACTTTTATCAAAAGCCAATTAGAAACGCGAGAGCTATCACTCGTAACAGCTTGCAACCATATCCACAAAACTCATCAGGCAAAAAGAAAACGGAGAAAGTTTTCTTCACATTAAAATTTAGGAGCGCGGATTATTGTTCCGAGCCAGGTCTGGGTCGACGAAATATCAAGTTCCACCATATAAAGTTCCAACATAATAGTGTTCAAAATCAAGCAATCACCCTTTGAAAATTTCTGGCATTATTATCGCTGCGCCTGCCCACATCGTTGTAAATATTTTAGCACCCATCGAAATATCATCATTAGTGCTTACGGCACTCGCGTTGCGTAGATATTTTTCGGTCCGCCAGTGTGAAAGCTTCAACCAATATTATGTTCACTTATATTCACGTCTCTTTCACCAGGAGATTTCGCTTGTTCTTGGTAGTTCAGGTAATGAATCAAAAATTGCTAGCAACCAAAGATCCCTACACAGACACACGTGGAACAGCGCTCGATGCTTTCTCAGCGACGAAACGTTAATCTACTAATCACCGAGAGTATCTCCTACACTGGTGATCAATCATTTACAAATAAACTGCCAAGATCAGCAAACGGAACACCAGGCGTCTACACTATCATACCTACCAAAATTTCCCGAGAAGTAAATTTGCGCCAACTTTCAGTTGATAATATAATCAAAACCAGATAGGTCATGTCCGGTTTCGCGGGCCGAAATTAACTCAATGCTCCCAATCAAAAGGGGTTCATTGTTTCGCTTATCTGACCAACCATATACGCATGTATACCTATTGACAGTACATACGAAAGAATATACATAATTCGTTTAATTTTCGTGGAGATTTCGTCCTGTAAGTGAAGCCAATCTGTGCTGGAAAGCCGAGAGGCACTGTACAACTGTTTCATCCTTATTGGGAATCATCAGCGGTGCGCACCTCACGAAACTCCGAAGAGTTTAATTCTATTGTAGATGTGAATATTCACAATAAAAGACATGAATGGGCGGCACGCTACTACTTGGAATGCTTTGTTTGGCCATAAAATGCTTTGTATAGGCTACTTGCCGAAAGCTGCACAAAACCAACTGAATATTGCTAATGAACATCTAGATTAAAAACTAATCCTTACGATAGTCTGAGGCATTTGGTTATTTGTCTTCAGAGAACCTTTTCAGTGAAAGTCTGCTGCAGTCTAAATTAATTATCAGTGCGATGTACATTTATTGTGTAGTTTCACTTCAGCGGGAGATTGTACCAACAAAATGATTATGGTGCAGCGTTTTCCCACTAAATTCACCCCTCACCGACATTTTTGTGTCGCCCAAAGAACCACCAGACCCACTTTACTATAGAAAGTGAATTTTCACCATTGACACTGGGACGATATATTTACCATCATAGACAGATTCCCAGAACTATGGGAGACTTTATTAGATTTTCATCAAATGCATCAGAAAGTACAGTTCACATCGGATGAGAAAATTTACGGCATTTATTTTTTCTGGACGTGCTGCTAAGAATAACTGATTGCCCAATTAAAAGTTTGGTGTGCCGGAAGCCGACTTCGGTGGGAGGATGCACTAACTTCAATAGCTATACACACTAAAAATAAATCGCAATTTGGTTCAGCCTGTTGCTAACAGGGCAAAGGATGCTCAGCGAAAGCGACCGTAAAGCCAAACGTCACTCGCCAGTTAGCATGCTTCGTGATATTGATTATCCAGAGAGGTTCACTCCAAAAACAAGTGACTGATTCAATAACAAAAACAAAACCGATTATGGCGAGAATTTATCTTCATCAGTCTGTGTAGTTCATGATTACTTAGCCTGAAGGATGACCTGTTTTCCCGTGTTCAAAGCATGGGTGTTTACTCATTCATCTACTGTTTTACAGCAGAATAAATATGATGCATGGATCAGCAGTTTTTCAGAAGAGTAAAAACCATAACCCATTTCAGCTGACAACCGAATCTGGGAATCCCATTCTAGCGCAACGGTCGCTCAAGTAGCTGAAAGGAGTAGAGTGATTCGTTCAATGAAAACTTTCTTAAGTCTGTACTAAGTATCTATACACCTACCAAGATCCGTACAAAATCAAAGTACGGCCACAATTGAGGTTAGTTCATGAAAATCGAGTCTTGAACTTGGGAATTGTTTTTGTGCAGACTGGCTGTTTCAGCATCTGCTCACGTGACCACTTTGATCAGGACAGCCGCAAATTATACTCGTTTTCTTGTATGGCTCGCTTGTCTTAAGTTCTGTACTCCATTAATCTGTTTGTCAGATAAGAAGATCACAGAAACATTACTGTTCATCAGTCTTTTCTTCTGAATTTCACAATAACATTTACGTATGGATTTCGCAAATCGAAATAGTGCCTACTTCTGACTTTCATCATACTAGATCTCCAGAGTGCGATGGGTTCCTTTTGTACAATTTAATATTCCTATACAACGCATTTCTCCTGTGTCCCGTTCATTTAAAAGAAGGTTCTTTTGTCCCATAATGATGAGACAACAACAAGATTCAGCATAATACATATAAAAGATGCGATCGTGTGAACCCAGTGAACATCTGTTGCCTCACAGTTCTCACGGTCTAGCGCGAAACTAACGCATTTCATTCCTTCACTGTTATTAAATACTACTCCCTAAATTTGATTACTTCGTTCATGAATCAACAACTCGTTACATAAGTAAGCCACACTCTCACCAAATGTATATGTATGCAATTAACAAGTGTTTTGAAGGGAAACCCTCAACAAATTCCTCTGGACAAAACGGTAAAACAAATTTCTTTTGAAATTAGCTCCTCATCGTTTTACTTTTTGCCGTCCTGATGTCGATTAGACTAATTGATCAGTTGGGAGTTTACTTCGTTAACTTGGTAGGTGAGTTGGAAGACACCGAGCGAAAAATTAAGCAGACTGACCAATTTTTTGCTACGTACACAATGGCTGAACCTAAAGTCCACCTGCGCAAACACGTATTTATCATAACACTTTGATACGATAGTCTGAATCACTTCAAATCTCGTAGTTTATCCAGCCGCCAACTCCCCTGATATTTTGTCAGCGTTTTACATTGAGGTTTCAAATACTTGACAGTTAATAACTTTTGAATAAATCTGACTTACGCGAAGAAAACGAAACTGCTCACTGAAGGGATAGTGGGGATCAAGTGGATTGAGAAATGGATGTATTCGTGAACAAAGAGGCTTCACGGAGATGAACGGCTCGTTACTACAGCATTTTGAGAAAAACGTTTACTGTACATCACTTTATCAGCACTAGTCTATCACGCATCATTACGCCAAGAGTACTATGCACGGACACATCAGTTCCTAAGCGCCTTCACCGGCCAGATGTAGGCGCATTGAAACCTTGTGTGTAATCCATAGTGTTATCCTTCAGATAAAGTTGTTTCCACGAAACGCTTGAATCAATATCAATCATTCACTCAACCTCTGCGAATCACGTGTTCGTAACAATCGCTGGTTTGCTTTCTTCGCAATTGTCGTATGCCATTACCTATTTTGAAAAAGCAAATCCTCTGTTAAAATATTTATGTGTATGTCATAAATGAGGTATTCCATTAAAAACCTAACTTTGTCTCCCACTAGGTTTTTAGTCTATTTGATTTCAGTAATCGCGTGATAGTCAGTATTGTAGCACCACTCGACTTTGACCACTGTCCCTTACGTGCACTCAATTGGGCGCCAAGCATTATTGGTTCCTTATATAGATGCTGAGGCGGTGATGCGACTGGCCTTGGTTCGTTGCTCGCCGTAGCTAAAGCCGCGTTAAGCAAATACTGTCGAAGACTAATACCACTTGGTTTGTGTGACTTATCTAAACTAAGGCCTCCGGAGATTATTAGACGGCCTAACTCTCGCCTCCATTTCAGACATCTGCGGAGGGCATCTTGGTCCACACTAATTTCAAGCTGTTGCAATCGAGCTTCTCCGGACGGTGGCTGACTGCGGGTTTGTAAAACGCTGAACGCTGCTTGGCAAACCTGGTAACTACGTTGACGTAGCAACAAAACTGAAAAGACACGGAATTCTTGTCGGCGCCCTGAGTGAATCACGCTATGCTGACCAAGGACTTCGTCAAAAATGGTTACGGACACATTCCGCTGGATCGGTTACGATGCGTCGAACGTTGCCGTTTTTTCCTGTCAGAACGCACCAAATAAATGCTCGACTAGGAACCCTCATTTTACTTCAATGTGCCTGAAATTGACATGCCGTCACCAGTGCATATTTTGTAGACCTTTTCTCTACAACCAGTCACAAAGAAAACCCTGGCGATTTCTTACTTTGCTCGGCTCAGAGGGTTGATAACATTCCAGTCCTGGGAGAATACAATTGATGTGTTAGTTGAGCTAGCTCTATGCTGTCAGTCTTTCTCGCATAGCATGCAATCAGGAGTGTAAACTTTGACGGTGACCATGTCAGAGTTTTCTTTAACCACGCACCACCAGTAGCAGCAGCACACCGATACACATACTCACGCATACAGCGGCCACGCCCATCTACTCGATTCACTTGCGAAACGTTTGAGAAATATGTACCACACTAGTGATGCGACAGACAATCAGCTTGTCTAATCAAATCATCAGATACAGCTCCGTAAGGCATAATTCATCAAATGTATCAGTGTGCGCATAAGTATTGACGTAAATGGGAAATTAGGTTGACGAACTAGAATAAACTAGCCTCATCAATGACGGGCTTCATTCGGTACGGCTAGTTACAAGAGACGTATCACACTCTGGAGCTTAAGTAGATAATGATGGTAGTCAGCCAGATGACACGATTGAGACCGAGACACCTTGACTGGTCTGACCAAAACAACCAGTATATAAAAGGGCTAGTATCTGGAACAAACGAAATACTCGCTAAATATCCTGGCAACCAAAGCAGCGAAATCAGAGCATATTGGTCAAAGGACGTGAAGATCAGGAGCATGAAGGACGGACGGTGGACGAACCGAAGTGTTCAGATCGAGGAATCCGGTGATCGGTGAACGCCATTTATAGGATGCAGTTTTGAAGTTATTGGAACTTACCTTGGCATACCGGTTTGCACACCTCACTATTCCACTGAGCTGTGTCCGCATGTGGCCGTTCATCATCAGCATTCTATCAGATTGCTCAGCAGTGGAGTTCTGACAGTGATACTCTCCAATTCTTTCATATTCGGGTTAGAAGAAGTATGGTTCAATAATATTTGAGCAAAAGTGTTTGCTCGGTGCCGGCCTCCGCTGCTTTTTGACCAGGTATTTGGGCCAAAGGCTTTGTTTTAGGGGAATAAGAGTCTCCTTCTCTAGGTTTCCCCACTTTGGCAATATCTCAACCCACATACATCCACTGATTCCGCACTCCATATCATTCTCATGTCCCATCGGCCGTCACGGTGTGATATTATCGCAGACAAGTGAAAACATATAACACCCGTCTGGTAAGTCTTGCAAGGGGTTCTGGGTAAATACCATCGATGGCCCCTCAATCCAACATGCAGGTATAAGCACGGTACTCTTGATCATGTTATTTTCGAGAATAGGACTACATTGCACTAATTACTTACAATTCCGTTTTTCCTCCACTTCTTAAGGAGGCCTAATCATCTCACTCATATGGTGGTTAAGTCCGTAATACTGATGTGCTGTTGTTGATCTACAGAGCGAGCATGAAACCGGTACAAATTATCGTGGATAATACGGTACTGAAGAAAATGTCAGCTGCATATATATATATATATATATATATATATATACATATATATCGAAGACAACTTAAACTACTGAGCAGACCGGAAAGCGTCGACTGGACTATAGAGGATAGGCTTCCCAGAAAGTAAACGAAACTGCCCTGGTGTTTTATAAATACAAATAAAATACAGCAGCGTAAAGGCGATACAGCCAAAGAAGTCAAGCTTTTGGCAAAATTGTCCAGGTATCGTAATCTGGCCCTTGGGAACGCTGTTCTATAAACGATCAGAATGATTCGAGTAAATAAGGAATTCAACGAAGCTTGAAGACATTTCTAGGCATAAGATTCAACAGAAAAAAAGGAAACAAGATTTTACATGATAACTACAGGGACACAAGTAAGCCGGACTAGTCGGACGCACGTGATACTCAACGGCCGGAGAGCCGATGTGAACGAAGAATATCTTCGAGGACGACTGCAGATTCCACGCCACTTGCACCCAAATGAACTTGCTGAACTTGCTGAATGGCAACCCCCAAAGAAATCCCATAAACGTTGCTGGGTGCCCAACGCCCTTCTAATAATCTTCACGAAAACTTTCGCCTTCTTCAGATGAAAAATATTGTGGGCGGTTCTCTCTAAATTCTACTGCCGGCCAAAATTCGTCATTTTCAGTGCAATCCAACATAGCCGGATGAGAGCGAAGGAGCAAGCGAAAGGATTAATTTCAATTCTTCCCATATTTTATTGTAGAATTATGTTATTTGGTACCCGTCTCAACACCTTCCATCTATCAGCAGTATGAATGTGTCCTACATAAAAGATTATGCTATAGTACAACTCGAGGATCGGTCTAACAACCGTCTGTTAAGTAATTGCCGTTTTCGTTCTGATGTCTCGGAGTGCGTTGTGACTTAATAAAAGGCACGATCAGATTCACTCGTCAAAATGCCTAGGATACGAGTTCTAGGATTAAGAACCCAGGCTTCGTGCGTAGCTCGGGAGTTGAGCTAACGAGTGTAGGCATGGAAAAACAGGTAATATTATTAGAGCTGTTCAACCTGGAGACTGAACAAACTGGATCTGCTGCAAGTGTGTTCTGGTCGCATTGGATTGGAGTGGCTTCATTGGAAGTAGTAATTTCACAGTTTCGCCCTAGCTTTTCGAAGTCATCTGATAACCTAGCCATCGGTGAGACCAGCGGTAGCCTTGCGCAAACACTGCCTGGTAGACCAAAAGCCATCATAGTGCTAAGTAGCGATGTATGATTGACGCAGATCAGCAGGTTCATGAGTTTCCCAGATCCACCAACTAAAATTAACCATTGTGGATCACCAGTTAAACACACTGACGGCCTTGAACCATCATCTCCTGTCAACAATTTGGTATTATCTACTCGGGTATACAGTGTTTAGGTGGAAGCACTTACGACTCGGCGTAAGTGCCGTGGAATTAAACATTGTGAGCGGTTGTCCGATGAAATGAATACCAAGCCGCCATGTGCGTTTTCACATCCTCATGCCTATAGTGTCTTCCTTCTAGAGCGATTTTAAAAAGTCCAAGCTCAATTCCGTCGTACATGGGGTGCGATCATATAGTGAAGAAAACACATTTTGAAAAATTTATTTCACCTTGTAACACATGCAAAGATGTTTGCGTACATGTGTAAAAAACCAGTTACCAATATGTGTAAGTAATACAAAGGAGTAGTAAGTAGTTTTATAGCCTATTAAATTGGAGCAAATCACCGGTTTCATGCAGAAGTAGTGTATGCAAAATGGGTGGTTTTCATCTTAGGTCACACATACAATTATTAAACTTTGAGGCACAATCTGGACTTTGTAAACCAACGTCGCTGGAAAACATTTGGTCAATTGGCTAGTCAGTTGCACGGCGCGAATTCAACATGGTAGCTGAATGGAAATTCAGAAGTGTGCGGTGAAAGCAGTTTAAAATGTAAAGCAAATCTCTTTTAATCGCGTAAAGGGAAAAAAGAGGCTGTTTATATGCGAATTTCCACAAAAATACTTTTTCTGAGAGTCGCGAATACTTGTCTCGTATTCGCATAGTTTTTTGGCGCATAGGAGCTCGTGACGAGGATGGAGTTTTACTTCCTTTAATTGAGGTCCACCGTCTGGCATGTAGGTGATGAGCTGACCAATGCAACTTCTAGCGGTTGCACACCACTACGCGTTCTTTGCTTAATTGTCGTCTTTGTGTGCCTGTACGTATGTGTACTCTACGTCTAAAGCTAATTTAGATATTCTGATTTAGCTGTGGCATGGATTTAGCCAAACTTTATTAATCAAACTTCCAAAGTCACATAAGGCAGCAAAGGGAACGATGAATCAGTGAGTGTTCACACGTAGGAGGTGAATTTGGTAGTGAAGTATGCGGGAAAATTTTGAGAAACGGAAACGGTGCTCGTACTAGGAAGCCTCGTAGGGGGAGTATCCTTGCTGCTTAGTCAAATATGGGTATACACCTGAACATAAAATAAAATAAAAGTAAAATAAAATGAATAAAATAAAGTTTCCACCAGGACGCTTAACCTTTTGGTCCCAGAATACAGTGTATAAATCATACACCCAACTGTTCGACCAGATTTTAAAAACGAATACCTTGAGATGGATAAGTTAACTTCCGGCGATCATATGAGGGAAATCACGCTTGCAGTTTTTTATGAAAAGCATTTTGATATGCAGACTTTTGACAGCATCTGAAAAGGCGCGAGATTTTTCTCAAAGAACGGCTAAGCTCCTCGGGTATATATTTATCGGTTAATGTTACCTAACCTTTCTCCAAACGTTTAACTCTATTCTATGTTACAAGAGCCAATGGTTTACAATGCATAAAACTCGAAATAATTTGCGCATTAAAGAAAATTCCGAAAGCTTTCGAATTACACAAATCCCAACTTTCATGAGATGGGTCTGTTCTGTTTGATCGCAATAATAGAAAGAGAGTTTCAAGCAATGCCCAAAACGCTTGGAATTTCCTGGAAATAGTGGTAGAAATGGTTTGCGGGTAAAATTAAAAGCGCATTTGATTGGAAAAATTTAAGACTGCTTCGACAACCCCGTAGCTCGTCAAGCTCTCTGACCCAACTTATTAGGCTTGCTGATGTGTCATGCACATTATGGTGGTTTTAAACATGGATCATCATCATCATCATCGACAGCATGACATCAGTGTTCAACACCGATGCTTCACTGCCGTACATGAATACAGAGATACGACTCCTCTTAATAGTGTAGCAAATAACCCGTTACATTTTCATGCATCCCATAAGCAAACTGGTTGCAATTCTCCAGAATTTGAGGATAAATCATTCACAGAAAGCTGGCAAAATTGGAACCTGTCACTAAATGGCATAGGTTTACTCGTGAATTTGTGCACAACAGATGGCAGTTCGATGAGTTGTACAAGAATGTGCCTAATCACCCCACCATGTGTATCATCCATTGTTTGCAGCTTAAGGGTTATTATCATAGCTGAAAGATATGAAGACATGTAACTACTCAGCCGCAACATTCAACAACAAAAAGTATCCTGAAATGAGACCTCCACAAACTGAGACCACGAAGACTAGGAACAAAATCACTATGATTACAACCCTACAACCAAAACACCAGCATGTGAACCAAAAACATTTACCTTTGAATAGGCTTTATTGCTCTCGCTGCCGTACGACACTGTCTACTGCTTTTCTGCTCAATTATCACTGCATCGTTACTCCTAAATAACGAAAGCTTCGTCACTGGAGCATCCGAGGAAATAAATAAGTTGTTGACGTCGCCCGATATATGTACTCCCGCTGTCTCGGTGACGCAAGTCCAAAAGCTCGTTGTCTGAAAAGACCGTTTATACCTTCAATATCAGATTCTACGGCAGTTTTCATTACCTGACCAACCCTTAACTGCGCGGCGGACTGAGCGGCCAAATGTGTTTAAGACAATCATTTTAAATGACAAATATTTTGTCTCCATGAAAACATTTGGTATCAGGGGAAATTTATTTGTCAAAACTACTCTGCACAAAGCTTAGAAGAGATTGTAGAAAATTTTAGGGCACGAGAGTGCCTTAATAACCAACCTAATGGTGAATGAGGAAGCGCTTTGAAAAATCGAAGGTCTGAAAACTGCTGAGGAAGATAGCTATTATTATTCTTTGTGTTCCCATGAAAATTTATCTGCTAAGATAGACTTGGCAAGACACAAAAGGTTAGATCCTGATGAACACTTAATCTTCAGTAGCAGAAATGTTGCTTTAAGTTTCCTAAGTTTATGGTTGCCGATACCTTCAAGATCGGTAGACTCCGTCATTACTTAACATTACTGAGCGTGCGCTCTCGCCTCGATTTAAACACCATAGTTAGTACACACCACAATGAGCACATGAGATAATTCAAAAGGGTAATATGGAATGAAATGCCACAAATACCGCAAATGCGGACAAGCAGTCAGAAACATTCTGACGTTTTGCATGCCTCCCTGGTGATAACTGGGGTGGTCAGTCGATTGTTACTATCATGGCAAATGCCGGCCAGCGTTCGATCGTTTGGTTCGACCAGCAACAGTCCAGCATGTTTTGGTAGATATGATTACCCAAATATGATCACAGAATGATACTGGGTTTCGGGGATCAAGATTACCCTGTCCGAATTCCGAAGCCGTATAATGCATGCACTACGACTGTTCCACACCAAGAATCATATTCGCTTCTGAAGTGAATTAACTGGAACCATTGTGGTAAACCATAAATTGCGAACGAGTCATGTAGAAAATAAGTTAGGTTTTTTCTCTCCACAACCCAGCATTAGGCTTTCTTTTCACCAGCGAAATGGAGCGATATACTATCACAAAAATATTTTAGTGCACAGAACCAGTATACAATACTCGGTCGTTATCTTTCCAAATAGTATGGCTAAATTGTAGTCAACAAGAGAAATTTAATGACAGAACGAAGCACAAAAACCTTTGTTATGAGCGCTCCTACCAAAATGAGCAAAATCCGTTTAAACCAGTCTGACAAAAAGGACTGGTTTCACCAGACATTGGCTCTTCCATCAAAAGGTTGTTGTTTTATGAATAATTAAAAACGAGAATGGATGTTGTTTTGACGACGCGATGTCCACAAATATTTGCATTTAAGGTGACGTTTTCATTATAAATCTCATTTGTAGATTCATACCTGTCCCAAAGTTTACTCTAATCACCTGGATAGATGTAGAGGTAAACTCTCTGAACCTTAAACCATCACAAGAAGAGGAACAACGTTTGCAGAGGCTGTTGTAAACATAACTACAGTTCAATCAGCATATTGTTTGCTCGGGAGCGGTAACTTGTGCTTTGCTTACAAGCCAACTGCCATGTTTTGTGAAGCATTCTAATGGCCACCTGATAGGAAAGCAAGTTTAACAGCTCCCAATCTAACTGAGGTGCTGACATTCTAACAACGTAGATCGTGGTTGGTAATCTACGAGAATTTGTGTATACTTGTGTACTTTAAGAAGTCAGCAACCAAATTCAGACTACTACCATGCGAGCAAACAGACACACTTGAGCAAACAAGGTGAATTTATTCACAGTTGAGTTCTGAGTGTAGTCGGCAAAGTCAAGAAGCCTCTGGTTATTCTTGCCATGTTTTACCTCTGTGTTATTCCAGACGTGACGATTGTTTCCATCAGAAACATCCCGCTTTTTATCTCTACAGTGTGTTGAAGAAATCACATCGTACACAGTGTGCAGGGATTGCACACACTTTTTAAACAAGAAAATCCACCAGTCGCTCAGAAACCATTCAACTCAGGGATTAGTTATACAATAGTTTATTGCTATTCGCTATCAAGGTCACCAGAGTCAAGGGAGCAGAAGACGAATTATCTTTGAAGCAGTTGTTCGCATCCATTTGTGCTGAAACTGCGGCGTCTCAAAATGCACGTCACGTTATAGAAAGCTACTAATTAGTTCTCCGAAGTCCTACACAGACAACCATGAAATCGATAGCCAGCGTCGCCTCTCCAGCTTGGCGAAAGAATAGGCAAAAACAGTTCATGCTCGAATAACAGACCATGTGTTCCATTGTGCACTAGTGGCCGTCTAAATCTGTTTCCGTGGACTTTGGTCCAAGTGGTCACCTGACCATCGACGGATTAGGCCATCTGATCCGTAAACATGAAGTCAGTGGCTATAATATTGCGTACTTAACAAGTGGTCTGCGCCTGTACAACACAACGACAATCCAGGTTTCCCATTTTTTAACTAGATAAGTTTTTCTACCAACTAGTTGCTAATTTATCTCCTAGCTCAGCTTCTTTCTTAGTACTACTATTAGTTTAAACGCAGGGTATGCTTTGGACCGACAAGAGAATCTCAAAGTCACCATCACGTAATTCTGAATGTAAAGACAGTCAAAACGGGTGGGGCTCTAGCCCGCAACCGCCTGTGTAACAGAAAACAGGTGCGTCAACTGAATCGCCGCAGATAAGGCCCAACAAAACATAGATGCTTGCATCTATAATTCAAATTCCATCACGCGTCCCGTGAGCGAATGCAGAAGAATCCATAGGTTCGAAGTTGGTCGATCGTGTGATTTTCTCAATGCCCGAATACCGAGATGCACGGCGTACAAATTGACAAAATTGTGGAAGTATTAAGACCGGCTGGCAGAAACACAGTGGCTCAAACGGGAAGGTTGCTAAGGGATTCAGAAATGAGAACAATCAGGATTGCGTAATCAAAGGTTTTGTTTAGCGTTGTTGGGGATATTCGTTGGACGTTGTTGATAAGTTTTTCATGTGGAGATTAACCTGGTGACGAAACTATGCACAGATACACAAACTAAAAATACACAAAGAAAACAGCAGATCGAAATCTCCGAGTTCTCTGCAACAGAAATTAAGCTCATTTACATCCGTAAGCAATGTGTGGAGCAAAACAATAACGCAGAGAGATGAAGTAGGTTTGATGCCATAAAAGAAATAATCCCACTTTCTTGAGGCTAGCAATAGCAGGTGATACGAACCATTTTGTCTCGTAGTCCTTAAGGAACAAACTGACCCGCAAAAATTACACACTGAGCCATATGGCGGTGAGTTCGTTAAAATATTCATAATGCATTATTTAATACTACTTATTCGTTCTTATTTGGTTTTGGGTCTTATTTCGCGCAGCCAGTGAAATTCCCTTTCAAAAAAGACCTAGTAACAGTTGGTTGGCCCTAACAGCTTGAGTTTCAAAAATTTTCAATTGGTTCTGAAATTTCAACCCACTGGAGAATGACATTAGCGATCACAGCTGACAAGCGAATCAATGATGTATGCTCTAGCATAGATCCACTGAAGAACTAGGAGATTCCAGTGGATTCAGCTGGTAAAAAATAAGGTACTTTGAGTCGTTGTGAGCATTCATAGCCCCCCCCCTCCAAAAAAGAGTTTTGGTAGACCACTTGAAGGAATTTCATCACACGAAGTAGAAACGTGTAAATGGCAAACAACTGTGAAATACACGTGAATAGATTATTACAATCCTCTGATTCCTACATTTTATATACACAGATGCACTTCAATAATGTACCAGAAAATTATGGAGGTTGTGAAATATTTTTTCTACGGTCTGCTGTGTATCATGAAGTCAGTTTCCGCAAAACCTGTTTATCAGGCCTGTTACTTACAAATAATGACAGGTTTTCCACCACGTTTCCTTACATGTGTAAGGCTTTATTAGATAAAGAGTGGAATACGTGGATTATGAGCTTGAAAAATGTAACAGATTCACTAGATAACAATGTGAGCACAAACAACTACTATTGTAGATAATAGTCCAAATGAAAACACACCGTTTAAGGGGAATATTAGTTGGTCAGTTCTAAACCAGTTCAAGGGACAAAATACTTCCCTCACTGGTTTTTCTGTCAGCTGAACGATAAATAACTTTACTGCTCTTGTAATTACCTTTAACAGTAATTACCTTTAACAATTATTTGTCAACTATCTTCCTAACCGATGAACTCCATCACACAACGACTTGTTCTTTAGTCTGAAACCAGCATAATGTTGGTAATCGCACTCGCTGTGGCACAAATGACCTTGGAATACTTGTAATTCAAGTGAGAGAGTTCAGCTCACATCAAAAGTTCATACCGTCTTACGATATATCGTTGTGACCACAGGCTCCTATTGTCTTGCGGAAGTTGAGCCGGCTTGATTGTACCATTGTGATAACTGAGGTTTTGTTACTCAGTGGATATATTTTAATGCATACATAAGATCGGTTTCGTATGAGTATCACCAATTTCTGGTATGGCACATTTCCTTTTTTGCAGCTTTCGAATGAATGAACAAAAACCTAGAATTATCTGCAACAGAATTGCAATCATGTTCAGCAAGCTCCATTTATTTTTTATTCAAACAGCCTATATACAAACAAAACCATATTTGTGTGAATGGTAAATTGAAACCAACTGCTTCTAGTTGTATGCATTTGGCTTCTGAAACACGAATCTGATTCAAGCTACCGGATAAACCAATACTATCGTCGCCCACCATGGTATGAGCCTGACGCCCGGAATCCTGACACCCTATAACTCATAATCTTGTTTTGTTCAACCAATGATTATGGACGTTTTAAACCATCGCATACCTCATGACGAGGTCATGAACTGAAGCATGCACTTAAGTCGCTTGTTGCTTACAAGTGATCTGGGAACAGTTGCCCAGATGACATCACTTGCATTATGCTAATTAATCACAGTAAATTATGCGCTAGTCATTTTACACTGGGGCCAACTTGACCGGGTTCACTTTTTGATCGTATGCGCCATTATTCAGGCTAATGATTGTCGTTCGACCCCATATACCTCCTACCATTTCAGCTTACTGATTACTGGGGGCTTTTAGACTAGAATTTTCTACGTTGAACCGGAAAGAATGCTATTGAATAAACTGCCTGTTTATCCATTGGACAGATTTTCTGCGCTTTACACTGTCAATCAATTATTATAATGTATGTCTGGTCCCAACTTTTGACAAGGGTTTTCGAAGTGTCATTGCCCTCTGGATATTTGTAGCTTAGAAGAAAAGCTATGGGCTGTTGTAGTGTGCGGAGTACTGTAAAAGTGGGCTGCTTCCAAATAAACAGAAAGGAACGTCTTACAGTAGGATAGAGTCTGTAACTGTGTTTGGTGAATTTGGAGATTCAGTAAATTGGTCAGCAATTATGTAAGGCAATGCTATGTTTATTTGTTGTAGATTGTTGACGTTGACTTTATATGCCCATAACCACCGATACGACTATTTATTGAACTCATATGGTATCACACGACAAATATGTGACCAATTTTAATATGACGAGTCAAGTTATACTGACCAAAATGAGGATTTAACACAAGTCGGAACGATCTGACATCCGCACTGGGGAGCTCAGATCACCCATTCATCGGGCTTTCAGGTTGTTAAATTCCAAACTACCAGACGAAGTTGAACAAAATTTTCCTTGCGTCGCAGAATGAAACATATATTTAATGCGGAAATATTTTCACTAACTGCTGTGTGTCGGTAGTTGATCGGTTTAAACCGATTGACAAGGCTATTCTTTTTCGCATGAAGGGATCATTCTGTCTACCCCTACAGAAACCTTTGATAACGGATAGACCTAACTGCTTGTTCAGAATGAATAGTTTCTCCGATGCTGGACTTTTGAAGGTTAATGTTTTGTGATGTTGAATGGTGTTCAAGAACTTTTTGTAATCACCCATTCACCTGGTCAGTCAGTGTGCTTCCCGGTGCATGTGAATAGAAAGGATCAATCCGTTGTATACGGGCGAATAATGCTCCACGGTCCTGCTTAGCAACCAAATAATGTGGGTTCCAGCAAGACGGCATTATAAGGTCAAGGTTCTCCGTGACTGATTTGAGGCAAAATTTACCAATAAAATTGACGCAGTTGCAGTTCCATTCCCTTTTCTCGGATCGTTTAAAATTGTTTCTTGATGAAACTGCCTGGGTCTAGTACCATGTTTCAAGGGTTCTTCTAGAACCTTTGCTCGTGATCAGTTTTCGGGCACTGAACAAAGCGTACTTTAACCTTTAGATCCGTGTACTCTTCTAAATTTGGGCGCCATGCTACAATGCAGTAAGTAGGCTAATTTAAGTTCTCATACTTTCAAAGGTAGACAAATGCATGTTGCTCTCGCAAGTTCAAACCATAATTTACAATGGATTGTTATTTTTGTGGCTCTCAGTCTTAGACTAGAGATTGTTCGGAATACCAAAGAATGTTTTCTGTACCCAGTAGCAACTAGTTTCTCGCTCCGTGGATTGGCTGCATGCGCACACAGCACTCATAGACCGAAAACGGAACCGATTCCTCGAAGCCAGTTCGTCCGGAATCCAGCATCCAGCATGATAAGGGTTGGAAAGGGATGGAAAGCCTCGTCCCTGAGCATCTCTTGGTACATTCGTGAAGTATCTAAACTCTATTCTAAGATATAGTCTATGTGGACTGTCTTCAATCAGAAAGTGGGCCAAATAAACCCACTAATTTCGTTTTTTTAGCGACTGACCCACTGGCTTTGTTGGAAAACACTATCTATCGCGAGCAGACTTTACGACACCATACCATGTTCAATTTTTATATCTATAGGCCTCTATCACCATAATTTTGTTTGGTCGTTCCTAAATCACGAAGTTAGTGTTAGTTTTAGAACTTGTAGCAGAAGTTATAGCAATATCCAGATGTGATTGGATGTGGAAATAGCCTGATAAGTAAACTCTGTGTAGCGCACACAAAAAAACTTTCCGTACAAGCTTTCTCTTCAGCTGAAAGCTCACAAATAACCAGATGCTCATGGGCAACAAGTAAGCGCGCTAACGCATCCGCCTGCACCGGGAAGGGAAAAGATCAGGCTTAGGTTGTTTGTGCCAGAGCTGCACTTTGGTGAACCGAAAAATTGTGCAGAGGTTTTGTGTCATTTCTTGCACCCCTACGACCTCCATAAATAAGTGCATCCTAATAAGCGTAGATCTTTTAATGGGATCACGAAAATTTAGGAAAAATCACGTAGCGGACCCAATTAGGAAACATTTTACGAAGAAGCCTCCAAATGGGATGACCAAGAAAGCAATCCGATACCCATTTAGAGAAAGCATTATCACCTAATAAGGAGTAGACAGTCCCAATGCCATTCTCGTCATATCATTTCATGAGTGAACAGAAGGTACAGGATATCAACTGATGCCTTTAAAGGCTGATCTCCAAATATTATTCTGTGGCTGCGAATATGCATTGTTGCCCAGCATTATCCTAGCACCTCTGTTGTCAACATGGATGCCTTACCGCTATCCTTATTTGAAGTGCTTACGTCGCGATGGTGAAAAGCAAACATCAAAAGACCCGTCCGAGTGTTACGTAATTTTAATATATCGACACAGGTTGTTATGTTCTCATGATGACCTTATTCTTTGCAGCACATTAGATACGAGTTTAAATATGTTAATCATATTCAGCAGTAAAGACACAAATTTTCAATGACATTTGAATGGAGTTAGAGTACACCACTGTGGCGGCGATTGTACCTATCAGTGCATTCGTTGGGGATAACTTAATCCAACTATGAGCGTTCTGGCGATAGTTAAAACGTAGTGAGTGGTATTCTCTTATAAAAAACTACTCACTATGTTGCTAAAAACTCTTCGACGGCCGAAGACTGGTTTCGCCCTTCTTGGGTTTCACCAGGTGCGTGCAGCCTCCGAGTTTCCGTCAGCCCTCAGCTATAAATGACATTCAACGTCCTGTCAAGGGACACATGGTAAAGGCGCTTTTGCACACTTTAGTAAGGCCCACCAATTTGCCTCCATGAACAACATCTATCTAGAGTGCTCGAGGTTGTCATCTTGCTTGTAGGCTGTTAAAATGTTTTCAGAAAATTTGTGAGCAGATTCCTTCACGAAACTATACTGCGATATCTTAAATATTGTGCCTTGGGGCAACAAATTCAGTTGAGGAATATTATAAGCGAGAGATGTAGTTGGATCTTCCGTGAAAACCAAATTGATCTGCAAATGAGTGGTGAGTGTTTCTTAAGAAACTGAAGTAGTGCCTACCTCAGTAACGTTGAACACTATAATTTTCTTCCCACCGTAGTGATTCTCCTGATTTATGGCCCTAACAGGGCGAGATCAGGTGACAAGAGGGAGAGCAAGGCGTAAGATAGAGTAAGCCTTGGGATACACTTGATTTGTGACTTGTGGTCTGTCCTAAACACCGCAATTAAACAACTAAACAACTGAACATCACAAATGAGGCTTGGTGACGTGATCACTCTGCACTCAGAGGAAGACGAACTCGCTTCTACTACTGTGCATCAAAAGTCTCCGATATAAATAATACCCACAATCCCCCAGCAAATCTACTATCTGTTTATCGGCAGAGGACTTCAGCGTAAATCCCGATCATCGGAAAAATCTAAGTTCCTCAAAATCCGCAAATCCTATTGTGAGATAACTTCGTTAGTATTTCCGATAACTTACATAATTCATTAGGGCACAGTTGCCATTATTGAATATTTGCGGTGGAATTCAGTCACCAAATACTTGCATGGTCTAACTAGTTACTGCTCGACAAATTTGCAGGAAAGCCAGGGGGAAGTGGTCCACTGATAGGCTCATTTTTCCTTACAAATAGTACACGACAGACAAATGCCTTGGCTTTGCATTCCGATGCTTCTTTGGGTTCGAAGAATGAACGAAAGAACACTAATGATCACATATTGAGTGCGGCGATTCTCATTTGTTAAGCTACCTGTGGTCTAGCCGGATGACAGTATTCTCACGACAGAAAGTCCAGTCAAATCACTCCTACGGCAACATGAATTACGGCCCAAACACTCAGACACACACGTGACTCGTAAAGAAAAGCCTGTGTAAAGCTTCACCAACTCACAGTACCAAGAAGTCACCGGAAAAAGAAACTCCAGAACAACATTCAGGATAACTTGTTTCAACAGTTACGCCGATAGTTTTCTAGGAATGTGCGTATCCATCGGATATCCAAAATTAGCTCTTTTTAATTCTCAAAGTCAAACGAAAAACTAGCCCAACAAAATTTCTTCCTATAAGAGAAGCCAATGAGTGTTAACCTACATGCGGCATTATATCCCGTCCACGTGCGACTTATTCACACTGCTGACTGACCGCTCGTGGTCACATGGTTTAACCTATAACTAGATAGTCTGCTGGGGTAATGCACAATGGAGGCTACTGGGCAGTGCGCGCCCACTATTTATTCTCAATTAGGATGATGTAGTTCAGCATAGATTATTTTGACTCAGCTGACTTTCCCTAATTCCATATTACTAACAAAAAATAGCATTTGAACCGCCACACGTTGGGTGGATAACTGAGGTCGCAAATCGTCCAGTGATAGTGTATGATCGGGGCGTAGTATGATCGTTTGACCTAAAGATCATGCAAATGAACTGATCTTCAGTTACTCAATGAGCTCTAATAGCGAACATTCGACCGATGAACTGGTTTTTCTGGGTGAGTCACTTCTGGTTCTTATTCAATCACACGGATAGGTTACGGCGTGATATATCCTGCAAAATATTCTTGGAATCTGAAGTGACCGTACTGAGTGGCTTTTCCAACTATAGAAACTTTTTAGTCTAAATAGTGTAATGTGAAAGCTTACTTTCCTCTGCGTGCAACGGTCAGTATGTCTTAGGGATCATTCATTCGGATATTTTCTTCATTATTATGCGTACTTCATGGTAAGATATCTACTGAGAGAACATACTGGAATCACAACGCATAGTTTCGTTACATTCCCGGCAAAATGGTAGGAATTATGCCAAAACTAACCGTCGTTCTAGTGGCGAGCATTCATCCTTTTAAGCAGATATAATAATCTATGAGGATGGAGCTTTTCGGAGCCACTGCGTAAGTGATAGAAGATAATGTCCTTTGAAGAAAGGTGCTCCTTGTAGAATATTGTGTTTTCTATGTTTTCATCAGACAAACAAAGGTAAATAAGCGAACACAAATACTTTCAAGTTGTTCTGAGTTAACTTGACTATCTGGACATGACTAGCTGGTCAGCAATGTGATTGAAAGAGGATATAGCTCCATTCAACATAAGTTTCGGAATGTGCGATCTTCGAATTAAGCAAAGGGGTGTTTTGGAAATGTTCGCATGGTGAGTTGGATGAGGAAGACTACCTATCTATGTGTTGTATTGTGCGGTGGCCGAGCTATTGGGTTACGCCTGCACTGCGCCTGTCAGACTACGCGATAGGGAGAAGACAGAGAACTGGGGACACGGCTGTATTGCCAGGACAAAACATACAGAGCATCTGCGTAAATATATAGGATGACTAAATGGCCAGATATGATCGTTCACTTGTTCGCTCCATACAGCCAATGGTGGTGTTCCGGTCGTGAACAATCTCAGGCCCACTACGCTGGTCGTCGGTTGCCAAGCCGTGTTAGGTGGGAGCCGTGTTTCGTGGGAGCCGCCAAGTCACCTACTTTTCGGACGTGTCGAACCAATGGTGAACTTGGGGATGCGTCACTCACTGCACATGTGCTTTTTCTTCTGTCTGGGCGCGCCCTGACACTATGAATGAAACTAACAAAATTAAGACATCCCGCAATTCACATGGCATCATGTTAGGTCACTCGGAGGTCAAAAAGTCTAACAAGGCTAGATCAGATTCCCTTGATTGTTTCACCGAAAGTCTGAGTAACCTTAAAATGCCCAGGTGTAGACTAACCTCAACAGGGACCTAATAGTCGTATCTGAGTAACGAAGTTGTTGGTTCACAATTAAAGATATTTTCAATTCAAATCACCTTGAATGTTTACGAGATGCCGATTTTTTTTATGATAATATCAAGAATAAAATAGCTTACATTTCAAAATAAACCAACACTCACTGCAAATTTCAGCTAATTCCGAAATTAGAGACATCAAAGCAAATGCAAGATGCAGGTTTAGGTTGTGAATAAATCAAACACAAAGGCTCAAACGCACAGCTCGGAAGCTTCATTGCCTCCGAAATTCGCACAGGAGTAGTAATTCTGGTAATAACCAGTTGTCCGTTTGATTGACCGAATTTGCTTGAGAAAAAAATCCACAAATATTTTCTTCCATTTACTGCAACCCACTTCTGGGACATAACATGTCATTACTGAGTTTTTCACTAAAATCAGATATTTATCGCATTCACCTTATTTGCCACATACTGCCTATGCTCACCCTGTCATCCTTCGAGAGTGTAGGTACACCCATTCGGTTGGCCGCATTTGTCTACTTTTCCAATCACGGTAAGCAGCACAGTTACCTCTTGGGAGCATAAGCCTTCAAACTATTAGGTAGCGGTCAACAAGATTCGCATACATCGAGAAACACACGCAGCTGCTGTCCAAAATAAACAGTTGAATCCGAAATATTTTCACCTTGGTTCTATTCCACTGGCATCCGAATTTCTTTGAGTTCTACAAAAGAAAACGCATTCTTGTCTAACTTCGACGTAAAAATGCTATATATTTTTACCATTATTTAATCATTTTCCGTCTACCTAAACAATAGGCACATACAGCATTGCCAACATCATCGAAAACCTGAGTAAAAAGTTCACTCTAATAAAACGGTGATCTTTGGAATTACCTGTTCATTGGGATCGATTGACCATTTCTGATTGCGATCAGACGTTCTACTTTTAAGGATAAGTGCTTAATAAAGAAGTTTATTGTTTCTTTTCGACAACATTTTTCTATTTATTTGGATGTCTTCTTAAACACATTTTGGTACGCTGAAGCAGTTCTCTGAAAAAGTGTTTTCGTTCGCTGGGCCGAAAATTAAAACATCTACTTCAGATGGTTGTTTTGACAACTAGTTTCATTTTTACGTAACACTGCATCTGCTGAAATGAAATAATAGCATAAACTCTGAATGGACTAAATGCATGTGATGGCAAACTGGATGCGTGTCCTCCAACAATGCTCTTTTAGTTGATCTTATTGGATTAATCCTTGATGAAGTAATATTCTAGGTTAAGCATCTCAAATTAAAGCCTCGCACATACTCGATAATATGTTTTAATAATCAAAGTTTAATGATACCCGGTTGTTCAATCTATTGCAAAGATGACGATGCGCAGTTAAACTTGCCTCGTTTGGTTTGCATGGTCAGTGAACCATTTTGGTAGAAAAGAAGAGTAGCTTCCGCACGTCACTTTTTTATTTGCCAAATCCACTTAGCTGTGGTTGCATCTCCCGGTTAGTAAAGGGGTCAGAGGGGATAGAAGAAAAATTTTGATGAGAGTTAGTCTTCAGTATGCACCTGTCATGGTTGGGAAACCCATTTTTATACTTGCCTTTTTCTGTCAAATAAAAGCGCTCCACTTTTTGTTTTTCTCCTTGTTCTTCTCTGGCTATGGAAGGCGCGAATAAATTCGGCCAGATAAACTAATCTTAACAGATTAGAGTCAACCGATGGCGTAGCTTCGCGTTTGACTCACACGTCTTATACTGCCATTGGATTATCCAAAGTAGGGCATTCCCGAATGACACCGAGCTTCTGAAAGTACTTTTAGGATATTTCGTTTTTCTCCGATTATTAACGAAACTTATCAAAAAATAATCAAAACCATGTATTATCCACAGCAGATGGACCTCTTTTAAAAGTATTGCTGTCTTGAGGTAGATGTTGCATTGAAAACTTTACATTATGTTACCTAGCCAGGCCAAAAGGTGAATTCGTAAATATGTGACCGAATTCGTCCTTATCCCGGTCAGATCCACATTCAGGGTAAGCGGAGGTAGTGCCTATTCTAACTTAAAATTTGAGTTGGTATACTTTGGAAATTCTATGGCCAACTTTTTACAGTAACTGAAGCGGGCAGCTTCAATATCAAATACAAAGTCTAATTTCGTTGGTTCCATTTTCGTCTGTTTTAATTGAGACGGAAACAAAGGTAATTCTGCTACTGGCTATGATATTTGCATTCTGAGTCTCTACAAGCTTAAGGTATTCATTCTCGCAGTAAAAGAGTCCTCCCATTATCATAGGTCGATGAAGCAACAACGTCACCATCAACAAAAACTTGATAAAACCTGCAAATCTTTGATAGCACTCAAGTGGCTCAAGAGCTTCTGGATGGGTTTGTTCTCCTGGTTCGCCACTTCACAATCTTATATTATCGTGGACGGCCGTTGTTTGACGCATCCACTTCGCCAACAATGATCTGCCTCCCTTTTCACAAAATAGCTCACACGGACAGTTAGCATGTACAGGAGAGTGGATTGCACATTTCATCGAACTGTTGGCACATATGTTCGTTTACCTTAGCTAAAATCTACCATGCCAGACAGACCCAGAGAACGCACAGAAATACAGCTATCGTGCGCTCCAGTAAATCCGCTCAACCCAAATTAGCGTCACTCTTGGCCTACTAAATTTACCTTACATTTAATCCTCCGGAATAAAAACCCGTCCGCTTTGCCTGTCTGGCCAACTCAAACGGGGTGTGCACGGCTCCGCAAGACAGCTCTGGATTAGAAATAAACTTCTGTATGGCATGAGGCGACTTACCAATCCCCATCGAGATTTGGACCTCCGAATAAAGTCAACCAAGGCCGAAAATCTGAGAAATATTGCGAGACTTTTTTGTTCTTACTGTGAAGCACTAGCAGTACGCACCAGGCGAATCTCCGGGGAGATACAAACTCGTACCACTCCGGCTTGCAGCTGAAGGTTGAACCTTTCGGCCACGAGCAGCTTAACAGTAGTGATTAACTCGCACTTGGACGCAATACGGTTTCGGAATTCGCACCAGGTGGCCAATGCTGATTTGCTCTTTAAGTGATAGCCTCATAAATGAAATGGTTCTTTCTTCGCGCTGCGTGTGGGTTGTTATAAGCATGAGATTGGATGGAGGTTTTGAATGCGTTCATGGATTCCAAAAGCAGACCCAGTCACACCTAAAAGATGAAAACAGTTCAGGTAAAATTCCCATGGCGGAGAGGTTTTCCGTTTTTACTTTCACTTTCAGGCCCCTGCAGGAATAATGGTCAGCAAAACCAATTTGGAGGAAACTAAAGAAGACAGTGACTGCGTTATGATAACATTTCACATTTCTAGTCAGCTGACCAAGGTCTTGCAATTTAACCAACCATAAGACGATGGACGCAGTCAGTTAGAAATGTGTCTGAATTCTTTACATTTAAGGCAAATTACCAGTGCTTGTCAAAGTCCACCATAGACTATGAACTTGGCTCTAAATTTGGATGATATGGCTAATCATTCATCACCTTCTCACTGCGCGTTAAGAGATTGAAATTGACAGTATGGAGTATAACTCTGAATGATGTTTTCGGGTCAGTCGGATTATCAGTAGCCTGCAGTACAGGGGGGCGGCTTCCGGGAGTGGTTGTATGCTCTGGTCAGCTGACTTAAAAAGCAAGGTACATGTTCTGAAGTGTTTTCACGTATAATAAGATAACTTCTGTCAACCAAACGATCAATAAATACAGAAGCATTTACATATGATTTGCGAAACAGCGGCAATACGTTCCACTGCTTAAGTTAAATGGTATATTGTAGAAATCAAGTGTACCTGTATGACCGGATATATGATATTAAGTGCAGCTATTGATAAGCTATTTAACTGCTGTCTAATCGAACAATGTACCAACCTGACCCATTTTAAAAGCCAATGAGGTGAAACTAGAAAATGGTCGATGTTATTCATTGAACATTGGTTTCTGGTTCCCTGAGCGCTTAGACCGTCCTGGCTTTGGGGATGAAAATGCTTTTTGTTCAATAAGATACGCGAAAAATGGATGCGCATTTTTCTAGTCGGCAGAATGTTGCCCACGACCATCCCGTAACGATCTGTCAAAGAAATATCACCTGATAATATTCGCTCATCTTCCAAAAAACTGTGACAAGAGCATCACCTATGACTTCATTTGTGAATCCAAAGCAGAATTCCCCGGTGCATGAAAGAAGCGGATCTTTACGATACCCTGGCACAATGCATAAGGGGGGTTTGTCTGCGGTGCAATTCCATCATTCGATGGAAGATGCATTTAAAAATAAGGAACTCATATCAACAGAATACATTTTTATGTACCCAGCAATATTGGATCCATTATGTATGCAACCCAGAAGGAATCTTCGATGCTGTACTAAGTAGACGGCATACTAACGGAGATTAAAATATCCACCAACCGATTGACTAATTTGTCGTATGCAGAACCATGCATGAAAAGTATCGGTCTCAGTGTGATTGCGTTTAGCTTTGCTTTGTTGGAGCCCCATTATGCACGGAGATTTAGTGCCCGTAGTCTCTAGTTGGTTACAGGATGCCCTAAATATGTGAACGTATACCGTGGTTATCTGAAGAATCCTTCAAAACAGTTCTTTCCATTAAGTCCAAATCATTGATTTTTCGGGTTCCGGATTTACCTGAACGTTTTGTCCGATGTGTCCGTCCATGTATCCCACTGAAAAAACTCAGTTCCTGTGGATGACGATCGATGTGTCTTTTTATCACCCTGGATGTTCATGCGTAATCACCATTGCCCGAGCATAGGATGTACTTACTTGTTCAATTGCGTAAGTAAAGCTCAATGCGTGTGACAGATTCTGGTGTTTCATGCATACTGAACGAAGAATGCATCTTCATCTGATCTAGCTTCAGTGAGCCGCAACAAACCAGATGTCATCGGTACTAGATTTTACAAAGAATTAATATCTTTATGCATAACATGTAAAAAAAGCGTGTTCATAAGAAGGTTTGTCTTTATGTCATCTAAACCACAGTGGAGATCTGCTTGCTAACATAGTTAGTATAAGTCCACTAAAACGAACTGGGCAGCACTCTGAAAAGAAAGGTGGATTATGAATGAAGGACAACACCTTACGTCTTCTGCATAAAGTGAGATTTAAAAAAGTAGAAACCATGAAATTATCGCGCATACTTGTCAGTATAATTCCATGTAATGTTATGGGTTTGAAAACTTCAGAATTAAGGTCATAATGGATCTACATGAGCAAAGCTTTAGTATGGCAGCAGTATGGCAGAACTAAACAGTTATGGATATTTATTGTTTTTTACTCAAAGATTATCAAGAAGATTAGTCACTTTTCTAAACAAATCCCTACACGTGGAAAGATTTTGATTGGTCAGTGTTCCATGACGACTAAAATCAAGCAGTAATCTCTTTAAGCATAACATGGAGGATATGCATACCCCATTTGTAGAGGTTGACTTATTTGGTGAATGAGGTTTCATTGGTCATCAGTTTCACTAGGCAGTGAGATCGACGATTGTCTCCCCGTGTGTCTTCGGAACAACAGCCCATGCCACAAACTGTTGCAACTGAAGTATATAAGTGAAGATCTGTAAATGGCGGTTTTCACATAGCACTTTCAACCAACGTTGAATAGTATTACAGAATTGAGTTCTCTTACGAAATGCCTGGATGTGTACTTGTGCAGCTTATTGAAATAGCGCTATGTAGAAGCAGATGCCGATTACTTATGAATAGTCAGTGTCTGCCCAACATCGGAAATAAACTTAGATCGGCCTGTGAAAAGTTTCCAGAAGGCTTTTACTGTGGGCAAAACACGGGCATAGAAATTACCAAACTAAGGTCTTTTAAAAAAAACACTCTTCAGTTGACATCTGTTTCATAAAAAATGTAGACGTGTTACAAAATACACCAAAAGACATCCTTATAGAGAAGTTTCATAATCCTACGTTCTTTACAAACAAGCCTAGATATCCACCAACTAATCCCGAAATTGTTTTTACACCTTTTCCAATAAGTCCGATGGCCTCTTTTGAAGCACAGCAATACAGACTAGGGTATCATGAGGTAGAGAACCGGCATATTCAGGCTTGTTTTGTCAAGGACACCTTATTTGGCAGATCGGTCGCTTGATGGTATGTGGGTCACATTAGACGAAAGTTTTCCAAATTCAAGTTACATGAATTTCCAACCTAACCATAAATGGGTAAAACAAACGTACTTGCCGCCTAAGATAAATATCTGTGACGGTCAGTCATACGTAGCCTTCCAGTTCAACGCATGAACCCAATAGATAGACAAAGCAGTTCATTTTTTATATTGCCTTTTCGACCGACTATAGATCTAAGCAAAATAACCATATCAGGATTTTTATGAAACACGTGTAAACAACAGTAGAAGGCACGACGAACTTTTTTCCAGTGTTGCTTATCTCATTCCACACAGATGCCCTCGATCAGTTCCAGTAAATTTAAGCGGATGGAATGGTTTACCGGCCAGACAACAGTGGGCACTGAGGTTGTGAGAGGAATGGTGACGGACGACTGGTGTAGTGATAATGTGACTTTATCAAGTCAACGGAGCGTTGGACAGAATGAATGCTGACAGCTGATAAGTATGGAATGAGCAAACAAAAGGTTGGGGCACGTTCCTTATAACCACTTCAGTTTACTGTTTCCGGGATTTGCGCTGCATATAGATTTATCAACGAAAAAGATAACACCTGAATGGCATTCAGTCATTTTCATATGTTCTCTGTGTTCCACAGTAGGAGCGACACGATAAACATTGGTAAGTATTTTGATAAAACACTTTGTGAGTTGTCTGAGTAGAATTCTGTCACCTGCTAGTCTACCGTGAAGTGCTGCCAAAAACATCATACGACGTTTTTCAATTATTTACCCGTCACCATTTAGCCTACTAATGCTGGCGCCGCTTTGCATCTACTAGGAATTGCTTCTTCAGTGCTTGGTACGTGCGCCATTAAGTAGTAAACAACAGATTGCGAGAAGACAGAAAATGAAACTAGTCAGAACCACCTGAATGCAATGTGCTAAACTTACCTACATCCACCAAATCATAGTGGTACAGAGTAACAGTGCTCCCAGAAACGGGCTGAGTATATTCACCCACTCGTAACCATTTAAATCAAAATAGTTAAAATTGTCAACATAGAAACACCGGCAAATCAGGTTGATCAGTTTGGAAACGAACTGAGTTTCTGTCTTATAACAGAGAGCCATAAGGTTGGTACTGAGTATGCAAACATTAGTTGGTGATTTCCACCTCTCAACTTTAACAACTATCACTCTGAAAAAGCTAATTTCAAGTGAGAAAGCATGGTAGCATAACCTACAAGCTCCACCGGGGAAGGGAGAAGTCAGATTGAAAGGAGGAAACCTTGCATCAACTGTGGTTTCATGTAAAGCACGGAAACAAATACGAAACTTGATCACATAGGTCTCTTATGGGGGCGTGCTATATAATTTACCATATAACGGTATTCGTAAAAGTGCAACAAAGGGAATCATGTTTATGCACTTTCCTGTGAGAATGTAACACCGTGAAGGAAAATGTGGACAAGTTCAGAATTTTCACATTCTCCGCCTCATCGTGGCCACGTACCGCCCTCAATATACCAAAACTTCACTGAATTTGAGACAAACCACTCTAAATGATGTGCAGAAATGGTAACGCCTTAATATACAGCTGGATAATTTGCTAAAGTGGCCGTTAAATCGCTGGACGGAGCCCTGGTAATGCACTTATATCTTTACTCCGCTACTTCATAAATATTAACGCAATCCCGTAACCCTCGCCAGACTACTTTTTCAACGAGATTCTCTTCGGCCCACTCAATGAATTTTACGATCGCTCAATGAGAAGTGCATGGGATTTGATGTCCATTGCACGCAAGCTGACTGATTTGAACCCTAGACGTCACCAAGAATGGAACAACAAGTGGAGACATTCCCGGCAGGTTGTGTGGTGTCTGCGCACTCTTTTTCGGAATTATATCACGTGAGCCCATTCCTCATAATGAAGTTTTTCCCCCAACGTTTTTTGGATATGCTACTTAAAATTTCTTTCGGGCACCATACATTCAGTTTGAAATGCTGGAATTTTAGGCGCCTGTTTAAATCTTCAAACATTTCCCCGTAACTAGACATACTAGACCTGGAAAACCAGCTCGTTTACAGTAGAAAAAAACATTCTCACCAGTAATCTCCGAACTGCTTGACTAAAAACCGCTAACTTTAGCTCGGGGAGAACCTTCAAAAAGTAGATTGTAAGAGAACTTAGGTGAGCACAATCAGAGCACTATATCACTATTTAAGGATCCGAAAATCCAAAAGAAATTGCCCCACCTTAGTAAAGTATTCCTAAGTTTCGACAAGCTGTGATTGTAAAAACAGTGCGTACTAATGGATAAAAGAACTCAGTGTGCGACGCTTATTTGTTATAAACATTTGTTTCTATGAAAGACCATCCAACGTGAAGCTTGATTTTGGTCGCCAGCAAAAGTACCTCGGATCGCCTTCCTAATTTGGAAGCTTACTTCTCTTCAAGTAGTTTGAATTGTTCGTAAGCTACAGTGCACATTGAGTGACGATTGTATGGTGCTTAGTCTGACATGTCACTCACAACCGTATGAAGTATTTCTTGAGAATTCTTCTTGAAGAATAAGGACACGGTTTATTGTGGTTACGAAATTTTGAGCAGAGATTGCGCGGAATAACAAGCTATTTTAGTACCCACAATTCTTCCTGTGTCCGAGGGATTGGAGCTTCAATGGAGACAGAAACGCCAGCAAACTACGCATTCATTATGTAATTGAGTCTACCGGAGCATAGAAATATCACGCCAACGCAAGGAAAGCATTTCAAGCGGGACGTGCACCAATAACACTATAACAAAATTTACATAAATAAGATAGTATAGACTTCCATGGGTTTATTTTTCTCGAGACGGAGCGCTTGTCTCCCAAAACCAAGGCAAAAACACTCCCACATACTCACCCGGAGAAAGTCACACCGGTGAGTCACCGGGGCCAAAGATGCACAACTACAATAACTTTCGTTCGTATTGGAAATCATCATGTGGGAGTGAACATAATAAACATGCGATACTTTTTAAATGAAGCTTCACATTTCACCCTCCAAACTATTTGTCCGTAGTCGGATGGTATAAAGACAAGTGAGCAGCTGGTTTAGAGCAGGAAACACACCAAGATGAAATTCAGCACCGTACAAATTGGTCACAATTAGTCACCACAGATAAACCCGAATACACCGGGCAAATAAACCCTCATAGAAATTTTGTTAGCGGGATGGTTTCCTTGTGGATTAACGGCTTCATTATATTAAACACATGATATTATTACCTTGCGATAAATTCAGCGTCTGGAAAACTTGTTTATCATTCCCAACCTCATTTACTCTTGAAAAGTAGTTTAGAACCCCGAGGAAATTTTATCGTAACCAGACGGCTTTTTGGTATAATGACAGTGACTCTGTTCAAGTAAAAGCCTGACTGATTATTTAGGCAGAATCTCTCTGTCTATTAAACTGAAAG
This sequence comes from Opisthorchis viverrini, assembly GCF_000715545.1. Lineage (NCBI taxonomy): Eukaryota > Metazoa > Platyhelminthes > Trematoda > Opisthorchiida > Opisthorchiidae > Opisthorchis > Opisthorchis viverrini. Next base: position 583,971 of record NW_008751952.1, read on the forward strand.
GGGGAAATAGTCGTGTACAATCGTTGTTTGTCCTCTTTTGAGGGGACCAAGCGGAAATGCTTGACATAGGAAATTCTTGAAAATCGCAGCTTAGTCGGTTTTATATCTTAGTTCCAGGGACTTTTCTGTTGTTACTGTGCAAGAGCCGGCCATCGCAGGAAAACTGGCACAGCTGTCACAATTTCATCCCCGCACACCGTGTGAAAAGCATGAGGAAAAATAGCCAGTAAACCTGCATTAAGCAAGTTTGTACTTTGCACCACCGATGAAATGGCTTATTTAATCCTCGGTGAGCTGTAGTGGTGCAGCCTCTGCGGATCCATGGTGCTGGACTGACATGCGCTGTAGGTAAGAACAGACGACTAAACTGGAATGGTATTGCGTGTGATTGTAATTCAGTCTATCTACTGAAGTTACCACTTATTCATGTCAGTGTTCTGGCAAGAAAGGGGTTCTCGCATACTCCTAACAAGCCAGTGTCACGAACTGATTCATCTATTTCTTTGGATAAACATTATCTCTTATTCATTCAGCGGTGTGATGCAATTCAGAGCTGAATGTTTTGTAAAAAAAACCTTGTTTTTAGTGCTTCAGTAAAGAGTAAAGCAAACTCTGCTGTTCCCGCAGGTATAGAAATCCGTTAAAGCAGTTGTATTAGCCTGCCCATGGGTGATCTCTTCAGACAACTCTGGATTAAATCTACGAATAACGTGACCAAAGTGACGTCCAAAAGTTTTCAAACTTAACCTGGAATGCTGGATGGCTTGACTTAGTTATAGGCGATTACAAAAGTGTTAACTTTGGTCTGACTTTTGTCTCAATTCATTTGTTTATGTTCAAGTTTTTTCGTAAACAAATTACTCGCTAGAATAATAATGGAAGACCTACACCAAGTCAGCCCATTTGTTAGTAAAATGCAGGACTAAGTTGGAACAACACGTCAAAACTATGGTGTGAAATTAGTTCCTTAGGTAAGACTGTAGAAGGGTCGGCTTTAACATAAAACATTAAAAAACGAGAACACTGAGTCTCTAGCTTCTTTGAGTAAAGCACTGTTAAGATGGAAGTTACGCTAAAAGTTCAGGAAATCTTGAATTAAATTCGGCGTCTTTTACCAGCTCCGCGATTCCACAAAGTACCACACTGTTTTGTTACCTAACTAAGCAATAAGGGACTCACTTATGTCCATATTAAGTTTATTTGCGAAACCCTTTCACTAAAATTTAAGCAGGCCAAAATTTCGCAAGATTATGAAACCAGTAGATTTCGGGCATTAGAATATGACCACAGAGGGCAATGGTTTGTATTTTGTTAGCCGTTTCTCATTCGCCTGATCCTGTTCTGTTGCCTCTTATTGTATATGTAAATTTCTGTACGTTTTTAATGGAGAATCAAGTCGACTCGTGGAACCGCGTGATGTGGATCTCGTGATTGAACGATGATCGGCGCTGTATCCTGTTTTGGCGCGGGTTATTCACACTGCTGGTCAGCCGACTTGGCCGAAAGGTTAGGTGTTCAGACTACTAGCCAGGAGGTCGCGGGTTCGATACGCTCCGGAGTTTCATGAGATGCGCACTGCTGATGATTCCCAATAAAGATGAAACAGCCGTAAAGTGCCTTTCGGCTTTTCAGCATACATTGGCTACACTTACAGGACAAAATATCCACACACAAAAATCTGTATCGTTTCTGATTTATCATTACTCGTTCAGTATTTTTTCCCCTGCTATTTCATTGAGTTGTTTTGATACTATATCATTCTTGATCCTTATGTTCCTGTATGTTCAGATGCTTCTTTGTGAGCAATAGTTTATGCTTTATCTGAAAGCGGTCGCATCAAAGGCAGCTAATAACTAGGTCGGTCAGGAAAGTGAACACGAAAGCACTGTCGAATACCCTGAGTCATTGTACGGACTGGTAGTCAGAAGGTCCAGACGTCCACCAGCAATCGTCTAGCTTCATGGGGAACTTGGTCAATAAAATACGTTTGCATTCCTACTTCGTTCCAAAGAATACTCAGATGGGATTCGATTTTATGTTACGAAGCAGAGCCCGAAAATGGATTCTGGAGCGAAATGCAGCCTGGGCTGAATACCGACGTCACCGAACAACAACAACATGGGAAAAATATCGGTTACTAAGAAATAAAGTCAACACGCTGGTCATGAACGACAAAAAGGATTACCAGCTAATGCTTTTAGAGAAAATTGAAAAAAATCCGAAGCTTCTCTATTGGATCATTAATAATAAGGCGTCTGTAAAACCGGGTATTTCACCTCTGCATACTCTTAATGGACTGACGGGCACTGCGTCAGTTGCAGCTGAAATACTGGCCGAGTTATATTCCACTATTTATTGTCGTTTATGTCTCCCTCACCGCCCACCTCCCTACATGAAGTAACTGTGACTCCAAAATATGTACTCCGAACGTTACTTGAACTAAATCACAGAAAATCTCCTGGCGCCGATCATTTATCCTCAAGCAGTGTGCTCATTCCCTATGCACACCTCTCGCTGAGTTATTCAATTCGTCCCTAAATAACGGTGTGGTTCCCAACGACTGGAAGAAGGGCGTTATCACTCC